>NC_042619.1:316834209-317134209 GCF_901001135.1 Rhinatrema bivittatum | reverse complement strand
TCAAGATCCACCTGTCATCGATGCAGAAGACGACTTAGAGATTAAGATCAAAGAGATTCTGGATGTTCGTATAAGAGGCAAGACTTTTGAATACCTTCTGATATGGGAGGGTTTCAGCCCCGACAATCTCTTGGGAGCCTCAGACCAATATCTTGGACAAAGAGATGTTTCGTCAGTTCCACCTCACGCATCCTTCTAAACCTAAGCCTGGTACCCGAAGAGATCGCCCTTTGAAGGGGGGGGGGGGTACTGTTGCGACTGTCGCTACCCAATGTCTTCACTCCGCCCTCTTTACCTCTGTGGCGACTCCCTCCAGGGTCTGAAGGACGGCTGGCTGCCGCGGTGTCTCCCTACCGTCTCTCCCCGGCGTCCCCAGGTACTCGCTCCCCGAGGGCCTATCCTTTCCAGCTCCCTGAGACTAATATGTGAGTGTTGTCATCTAATTCTGTTCATGAACTCTGCATACCCTGCCTACTCACTGTCTACAGTTTATCAACAGCTCAGCCATCCAGGGATCGCTGTCCCAGTATCTGAGGGACTTAAGCCTTGCCGGGCCCTTCAGCTCACTTCTGCCACCTCTGGTAGTTTCAAGACCTGTTTAATAAAAGAACTAGTGTGTGTCTGTCTCCATACTCTAAGCCTAGCCGGTGGGCCCTCTCGGTATCTTCCCCCGGGGGCGTGGTCATCTGCCATCGGCCCAAGGATCCACCCACTACTATCTCCAGCAGTCTATAACAGATTGCTACTCCACCTACGGAATACATCAGATTGCTATTCCTGATTGCTCCTCCCATCAACATAGCGGATTATGACAGTGGGAGGCATCCTAGGGGGAGCCCCAAACATTAGTGGGCTGTGTGGTGTGCAAGTGGCTGTTGGTGAGGCCACATGGGCAGCGTCCTAGGGGAAGCGCCAAATGTTAGCAGGCTGCGTGGTTTGCGAGCAGCTATTGGTGAGGATGTGGGGAGCAGCAGCACAGATGCTCCATCGGTAAGGGGAGAGAGAGAGAGAGAGACACGCTGACACTGAAAGCACTGCATATTAGTCGCACTGATGTATAAGTCACAGTGATGGGAATGCCAGAAAAAAAAACCACACGTTTTATACACTGGAAAATACAGTATATTTGAACAGAAGATATGCCAGTGGCCTTCTGAATTAAGCACCAATGAATTTTAAGTTTCAAATTTGTCAACATTTTGCAGAGAGATTTGTTTAACCTACTGATTTATTCGTATACTAATGAGATCTGCCCCATGCTGCTCGGGTAGCTATAAATTTTAATATCAAACAAAAGTGAAAACGATAAATATTGTTTAATTTAAACTACATTGATAGCATATTAGACATCTCTCATTACTGAACTCTAGAGAGCACCAAACAGCAATTGTTGTTGAAGGTTAAAAAGCACAGGTTGCAGTACAGATCCCTGGTGCACTGAACGATTTACATTTTCCATTGAGAGAACTGACTAGTTAGTCTTATACTCTGTTTCCTGTGTTTTAGACAGTTCACAATCCACAACAATGGCGTAACCTCAGGTGGGCCATGGCCCACCCAGTCTGGGCTCAGGTTCATTCAATCAGGGCTGCTCAACACCAAAAGAGGAGGCCTGCAGGATGGCCACTGCAGTTCACCTCCAGTTGCGGCCAAAGAAGGAGAGGGCCAGCATGGGACCCCATCCTGGGGCAGCCAAAGGAGGAGGAGTATGAATATGTGTATGTATGTGTGAGTGGGAACCTCTATATATGTGTGTGTCTATCTGTGGTAGCCTAAGAGACAGGGTTTTGCAGACAGGGCATACTGTCTTTGCACAGTGCACCTTCCACTGTTTAGGGTGCCACCTAGTGGTCAAAATTCAAAGCAAACCAAAACGCCAAATTCGTTGTCTTGCACAGGAGTAAACCTCCACTGGACAGAGCTAAAATATTCCCTCTACATCATCCCAGAATTTTTTTCATTAGCATGAAAAGACAGCCACGGCAAGAGTATCTCCCAGTATATCGCCAGTCAAACATCTCAGAAATGTTACAGAACAGAGGCGTATGTGACTTTGACAAGTGCACTACTAAAGTTTATAATCAATCATATGGATGTTATCTTAGTTACTTTGGACCCATTAAAAGCAAGGCATTACCATCTCAGTGTGATGTTATCCAAATATAACAACCACCAACAAAAAGTACTCAAAATATTAGGCATAAAAGGAAAAAAAAACAACAACCAGGGGGAGGGGGAGAGCAAAGTGATTTGTATTGGTGTTTAGCTAGTCTTTCCAAAGCTCACCATGATGTAAACGTGCATTCACAACAAACTTTTACCTTTTAGGGATTTTTTATTTTGTTTTTTTTCTTTTTTAAGTATGGATACTCAACAGTGGATTCCCCAAACTTTTTGAAAAGTTTTATAAAGCATATTGTATCTTTAGAAAGCCTACCTGTTATTATAGGAGGGGACTTCCTCCTTAGATTTGGTGTTAGATATGCAACCTAAAGGTTAACCTACTAAAATTCTAACCGTGATTAAATCATTGAAGGGGGCTTTAGACCCTATGGAGAATGTCGCATTGCTCAGATGGAGATTTGTTTCCCTATCATCAAACATGTACTTGAACAGGTTAATGCTCATGCATTCAGTAGCACCGACAGAGATCTATAGTATTATAATATTGGACTCTTCTGCCATCTCTTTAGCTTTCAACTAAACGTTAAGTCTTCCTAACCCAATCCAGCACTTTAACTGTAGGCTCAGGAGGATCCAGAGGTGGAAAATCAAGATAAGGTATTTGTGGAAATGTTTAATTTAAAGATTCATGCGAGATTTCACCAGCTATTAAATGGGACAAATTTTAAAACAACTTTTAGGGAAGTGATTTATCAACTTTAATACAGAAAATTGTTAGGATTCCCGGCCGCGGCAACCCACGGCCGGGCCCCCCTTACCTGTTCTGGCAGGTACTCGGCCCCGGTCCTTTCTTTCATGGCACGGGGCGGCCAGGTCCCGAACCCTGCAGCGGCGTGGCACAAGATGCCGCTGACTCAGCCTCTGTCTCCCTAGGCGCGCTTGTGCCTTTCCCCTCCTTTTAAAGGGCCTGCAGCGGGAAACTCCGCCATGGCCCTGGAAGATGACGTGACCACACCCGGGTATTTAAACCCGGCTCAGACCTCTGCACTTCACCTCAGCAACAGGTCCTAATCAGCCTTGAGTGCAATGTTGATAGTTCCTGATCCTGTGTTCCAGCCTCGTCTTCCTGATCCTGTGTTCCTGTCCCGGCTCTGTTCCTGCTCTCAGACTGACTCCCCGTTTTGACTCCTGCCTGGTACCTCTGGTCCTGCCCCCGGACCGCCTCTATAGTAAAGCCCCAGGACTTCCACGCATCGCCGGGCCTTTTTAAAATAGGCCTGGCGCGTGTAACCCTTTGAAAATCTGGCCCATAGGGAGGGAACTCAAGTTGATCAATCACAAGTTAATTTACACAGATAATGAGATTCCTCAAGATTTTATGGCGTACTATTCTTATATGTACTGATCAGCAACTATATGTAATAACTAGCATTAATGACTTTAATATATTGGATCAGCCCCAGCTAAATCTGGAGGGGAAAAAAGTAAATTAGGCATTACAAAGAAGGAAATTCAGTAACCTATTAAATCTCGTACATCACCAGGACTGGAAGGTTTCATGGTGGAACTCTATTAATTAAGCTGATTGATTCTGGAAAGGCAGTATATAAAAACAACTAGACAACTATATATCATCGGTTTATAAGAGCTATGCTAGGTCAGATCAATGGTCCGTTGAACCCAGCAGCATGTCTCTGACAGCAGCCAATCTGAGCTACTTGGACATATTTAGCAGATCCAAATGGAGATTCCATTTCCTCTCACTCAGTCCCAAAATTAAAAGGTGACCCCCATGTCTACCTGGCTAATAATTGTTATCGGCCCTCTCCCTCCAGAAACCCAATGATGCTAAACTTCATCACATCCTCTGAAAAAAATATTCAGAAGTTTGTTTTAAATCTACTGACAGTTTCATGGACTCTTCCTTGGTCCAGGTACAATTTGAAAGAGTAAATAACCGTTCTCTATTAACTTATTCAACATTAGTCATTTGGAAGGGTGTCCAGGCCTTAATATTAACACCGGGAATAGCAAGTTACAGCAGAGTCACCAAGAGTGACAGGACAGTTTCATCGCCTAAAGGGAGGGTCCAGTAAGTTGTGGTATAGTGGGAGGTGCCATGAGTTAAGGGGAATAATGAGGAGTCCAGGAATTTGCAGCTGGCAGCCAGGGAGGGAGGGAAGGGGTTCCATTTCTATTAATATAGTAATTGACGGCAGAGACTCAGCTCTTCCATCTATTCTGCCCAGCAAGTTCTACAAGTAGTAAAATCATAATTCCAGCACTCAGATTCTGTATTCTCCCCACCCCGATTTATCATCATCTTACTAAATGACGTACAAGAATGAAAACAAGCATGAATATTTTAAAGTAGTACCATATATGAAAATCTGAGCACAAGCTGTACATTAACCTGTATTATCAATAAAGGTAACATCAGCTTTTACAGCAAAAGCTATTAACTTTGTCATGCAATCTAAAACTCAAAGCATCCAATTTTCACTCACTTAAAATAACTAAAAAAATGTAACAACAAAATGAATATGGTAAGCAATTGCTAATCTCACGTGAAACACATTGCCAAGGACACCTAAAGTCTAAAACATATGGTTTAATTTTGCTGGATTCCAATTACTGGCTAAGTTGCAGGTAATGAATAATTTAATATTTCTCTCTTACTATTTTTTATTCCAAACGATCGGCTCATATAGTCAATGGATCTTTGGTTTCCAAATGCTTCATGGACATAGTTGCATGCCGTTGAGAGGGGTTCTCTTCTGCAAGTAGCAAAGAGCCAAATCAAGAAGATCTTACCACCAGAAAACCATGGGATGATTTGTAGCAGTTGTAATTTTAGAATAAAGAGAAGAAATTGCTACCTTTTTCCTGGGGCTGAGAAGTCAAAGGTTTTGACTAGGGGAGCCAATATATTGAATGACTGACAAGCATAAGTGTATGTCTGCATATGGAATTTTGAAAATTGTGGAACGAACTGTTTTGGATTGGATACAATTGGCTGTCTTTGATTTTGTATCTGTTGAATATGAAACATTTTTCTAAGGACAACTTTTCTTCTATTTAGAACACAACCTTCTTCCATGGACTGTGAGTTCCTCCTTAGTGGCCCTAAAGGTGAACTCCACCCCCAATTCACAGAACCCATGTTCCCATCCCTGCTATGAGTGGGTCAATGCTCTGCAGGGCATGGAAGTGTGACCTATTCCCAAAAGGGGAGTTGTTTCACATGATTTTATAAACCTCCAGCATATTCTTCATGAGATTTCTCTTCTCCAAGCTGAAGAGCCCCAACTCATTAAGCCTTTCTTTAGAAGAAAGCCATTCCATATCTTTTGCCATTATTGTTGCCCTTCTCTGTACTTTTATTAATTGGACTATATCTTTTTTTGAGATGCATTTACCAGAACTGCACACAATATTCAAAGTGTTGTTGCATCATAAATACAGCTTTTGTATGGATCTATTTATTTGAAACACTTACAGGACTGTCTATATTGATGGTCATGCTAAGTCACTTACAAAAAATGTTCAATCATATAAAACAAATAGTAAATCAAATAAAACCTTACAAACAATATTCCAAAAAATACAATCAAAACCCACTCCCATTGCAGTACTAGCCAGCTAACACACAAAGGAATATGATATTGACAGTCTTGTTTTAATTCCTTTAAAAACATAGGGGTAGATTTTAAAAGCAGCACGAGCACTTCCATGTGCACGCACTACCCAGCGCGCACACATGGAACGCAATTTTATAACATGCGCGCGCAGGCTATAAAATCCGGGGTCAGCGCGCAAAGGGGTGCACAATTGTGCATGCCGAGCCACACTGCCTTCCCCGTTGCCTTCCCCCTAGCCTGACCTTCCCACCCCTTTCCCTAACCTTCCCCCCCAGCCCTA
The DNA here is from genome assembly GCF_901001135.1 of Rhinatrema bivittatum. Lineage (NCBI taxonomy): Eukaryota > Metazoa > Chordata > Amphibia > Gymnophiona > Rhinatrematidae > Rhinatrema > Rhinatrema bivittatum. The sequence continues at coordinate 317,128,164 of NC_042619.1, read as the reverse complement.
CTCTAACCCTCCCTGACTTTTATCTTACCTTTTGCGCGCGCTGGTAGCCTGCCAGCACGCGATCCTCCGACACAGCGGCAATGGCCGCTGTGGTCGGAGGCCTCTGGCCCCACCCCTTTAGTAAAGCTCCGGGACTTACACGCGTCCCAGGGCTTTACGCGCATCGCCGGGCCTTTTTAAAATAGGCCCAGCACGCGTAGGGCTTTTAAAATCTGGCCCATATTACATAACAAATACATATAAATAAAATTAATACAACTTGTAAATTAATAAAATAGTAAAAACATAGCAAGAATAGCATACAGCACAAATTAAAACCAGTTCTTAAAAATAGAGAACGCTTCCTTCTTACACCAATTACTAATGGAGTAGTACCAGAATCTGTAAAATAAAAATCTACCCTTTGCATAATACAAGAAATGCCAAGCAATGGGACTCCTTGGCAAGGAAGTCCTGAAGGAATTTTTAAACTCTAAACATATTTAATGTACAATCATGGTCTATTATGGTTACTCCATATATACTTGACATTCTTTTAAAAAATGATTTTGCCAATGCATATGGTTCAATATTAAATTAAAACGAGTTAGTTTAAATTGGCAGTGATCTATCCATGTCCTTCCAAGCAGATGTGGTACATTCTCTATTTTTCTGAAAGTAAAAAGCTAATGAGCAAGTCTCATTACCATCTGACCAAAAGATAACACCGAGGGTTTTTATCTTTTGCCCTGTGGAGCTATAGCAAGGCTTATGGTTTTTTATTCATGTTTTCACTGAAGAAATTGTGGCTAAGAAGAAAAGGTTTCAGCTTAAAATAAATAATTTGCAAAACTATTGATTAGGAAAATAGCTTTTTGGGAAATATCTCTTCAAGGTTTAACTAAGTTTTCATGCAGCAAATAAATTGGTCACAAATCAAAACACTTGTTTGCATATCCTGCCAAGTTACATTCTGAGTAGACTGGGAAGCCTAATGGCGCATCTTTGCCGTTGTCTTACCAAAAAACGCACCTCTTGAACACGTACTGTAAGAGACATCTCCCACAGGAGAAATTACTTTGAAGGCATAACATGTTAGTCAATCGAACAAGCTGAGGGCATGAAACCCCTTCTGGTATCCTACAATATACAGTGCAAAATCATAAGATTTGTTTTTCACGATTATATTGCTACTCTGTTTTATCACCAAATCCCTGTAATCATCTTTACAACCTTCAAGTTGGTATCAACAAGAGAAATTATCATTCTTTTAAATTTCTGTGTGACAGCACTTGAGAGCAATGGTAGGCAAATTACAGGCCGTAAAGGTTTTTAATCCAGGCCGCCTATCACTCTCCATTATGAATGGCCCCTCCAATGCTCCGACCTGCCTGTCAAACATCAAAGGTCAGGTTATCATCCTTGAGCAGGGAGGTTGGAACACTGGCGCGTGGCAAAGATAGACATTGTTCGTCGGTGCTGGCAGGGTTCCCACCTCCCCCCTCCAGCAAGAAGAGAGACAGAGATGCTTGGCTCCCACCAGCAAAGAGAGACAGAGATGCGGTGCCCACCAGAGCCCATACCAGATAGGCCAAAAGAGGAGAAGAGAGACTGACCAATTAGTAGGCCGCCATTTCAACCTAGGCCAGTAGGGTGGAAGAACGAGCAGAGGTACAATTGTGCGTTTGGGAGAGTGCTTATGTGTGTGTATCTGTGAAAGAGAGAGAGAAATTGGGAGCCTGCTTGGGAGTGTACCTGTTGAAGAGAGAGAGACTGGGAGCCTGCTTGTGTGTGTGTGTGTGCCTGTAAGAGAGAGAGAGAAAAAGAGATTGGGAGCCTGCTTGTGTGTGTATGTGTGTGCCTGTAAGAGAGAGAGAGAGAGAAAAAGATTGAGAGCCTGCTTGTGTGTGTGTGTGCCTGTAAGAGAGACAGAGAGAAAGATTGGGAGCCTGCTTGTGTGTGTGTGTGTGCCTGTAAGAGACAGAGAGAAAGATTGGGAGCCTGCTTGTGCGTGTGTGTGTGCCTGTAAGAGAGACAGAGAGAAAGACTGGGAGCCTGCTTGTGCGTGTATGTGTGTGCCTGTAAGAGAGACAGAGAGAAAGATTGGGAGCCTGCTTGTGCGTGTATGTGTGTGCCTGTAAGAGACAGAGAGAAAGATTGGGAGCCTGCTTGTGTGTGTATGTGAGTGCCTGTAAGAGAAACAGAGAGAAAGATTGGGAGCCTGCTTGTGTGTGTGTGTGTGCCTGTAAGAGACAGAGAGAAAGATTGGGAGCCTGCTTGTGCGTGTGTGTGTGCCTGTAAGAGAGACAGAGAGAAAGACTGGGAGCCTGCTTGTGCGTGTATGTGTGTGCCTGTAAGAGAGACAGAGAGAAAGATTGGGAGCCTGCTTGTGCGTGTATGTGTGTGCCTGTAAGAGACAGAGAGAAAGATTGGGAGCCTGCTTGTGCGTGTATGTGTGTGCCTGTAAGAGAAACAGAGAGAAAGATTGGGAGCCTGCTTGCATGTATGCCTGTAAGAGAGAGGAAATTGCAGTTCAAACAAACAAAAAGAACATTTTTTCCTGCTCTGAAGGAAGACAGTTATGAACAGGCTTACCAATATTACTAAATTATTCCAACATAGTACACTGATTAGGATTGCCAACTGGCCAGAATTACTCTGAACTTACATAAATTAAGATCACTCTATAGATGAGAGAAAAGAGACCTAAATATTCTGAAAATGACAACGAAGAAAAATGGGAGAAAAGTGATTTTTCTCCCATTTTGTTTGTTATAATAAACACTGATAGATCCCTGGGAAAAAATAAAATAAACCTGAAAACTAAAGGTCCCTACCTGTTCATTATCAAAGTAAATACCTGACCATTAGGCCAAGGAAGGAGGCAAGAGAAGAAATTGGATTTTCCCCTATGCCTGTGGCCACTCTGACTCTTCTCAGGGCATCCACCACCAGCAGGAGCACTGTAGTAGTGGTGACCTGCTGCACGCATCAGCTGCTAAGCCACTGCCACTGATACAGTCCGTCTCTTGCCAGGCTCATCACCACTGCGATAATGGAGAAACTCTGTAACATGAAGTAGGAGGAGAGACACGAAAGAGAGGGGGCTGAGAGGGGGCAGCAATGGCAAGGAGACAGGAAGACTGAAGGAGGAAAGCATTTCTGGACAGCCTCTATTTTTCCAGACTTTTCACAATAAAAATGCGTTAATACTCCCAGTACATGCATTGTCAGAACGCATGAGTCTTGGAGCAGCCTAGATAAATGTGACTGACAAATGACTCAGTAAATGCAAATGCTGCAGGGATCCCTGAAAATACAATAACTGGATGCCTTTTGCAAACCAGAAAAATTAGAAGCCCTTCTTTAAATCATGTGATGGCATTCATAGACTGAGGATAGTTAACTCATCACAGTACCTATTGCTTTCTCATTTGCTTATTAACTGGCTTTTTATATTGCTTTAGGTAAGTTCCCTTCCAAATCTGAAGTGAACGCAAAAAATAAAATGAGTTCTCTATTCATGTGGTATTCACACAATGTAGTGAACTAGTGGATCACATGTCAAAAGCCAAGTCACCAAAGTAAACAAATTGGAATGGACTGGGATAAAAACCCTGAAAAATATTTTAGTATAAACATAATTCAATAAGCCTTCTGACGTTTCTGCCTTATCCTGGCCCTTTGTGGGTGCACCTGCCAAGTGCCCTCTGCTTCCATTTTAAATTGCTAATAGCAAACTAAGTACTTTTCAGCCACTGTATTTTAATATGTACAATATTGCTGCTGCCAGAGCAACAGCTGCTCCACTCCTCTTAGCTGCCTCATCAAGGGCCTGATGTCCTGAAGAGTTTCCTTCATTTCGTGCTTAGTGCATCTGGCCCTTTAAAGCTCTGATTGAACGGTGCATGCATCTGCTGAAGGACCCATCTAACCCTCTCCAAACCCGGTTTTCTTTTAAGGACCAGTGTCAGTAGAAGAGTTAAATCAATCGCACTGATGCTGAGTAGTATGCTCAAGTTAAAAACAAGTACAAACAGAGGAAGCTTTTGTTGGTAAGTCCATGCAAGGTAAATGCACACAGCACACAAGAAGAAAAGGAACCAGGCTTTCAGATGCCATCCTCATTGTGGCAAAGATGAACCTAAGAACACAGAAAAGCTAGAAGCGATCATCAGTTCCTACAATTTTGAAAATGCACATCTTTTGCCCGCTTAGTTTTTACATCAGCTGCAACGTTTGGAAGGGAACCATTTGCTACAGGAAAAAAAAAACAAGACAAAACAAAGCACATGGAAAGATTTGTACAAAGCACTGTGCAATTCAGCCCCTTTAGGCAAAGGTCCCAATAATGATATTTGAAAATGTTTTTGCACGCACAATTTTGTTCCCCATCCAGAAGCTGCAGTAAATGAAAGATTTGAGCAATAATGCGACATTTAAAAAATTTGCAGTCAGACTGACTGGCAAATTTTTTTACATTTTCTTTTCTTGCCCAGTCCTTAAATCTGCCTCATGTCTGATATTATATATATATATATATATATATATATAAATAAAGGTAATTTTCATAAGAACATGCCATACTGGGTCAGACCAAGGGTCCATTAAGCCCAGCATCCTGTTTCCAACAGTGGCCAATCCAGGCCATAAGAACCTGGCAAGTACCCAAAAACTAAGTCTATTCCATGTTACCGTTGCTAGTAATAGCGGTGGTTATTATCTAAGTCAACTTAATTAATAGCAGGTAATGGACTTCTCCTCCAAGAACTTATCCAATCCTTTTTTAAACCCAGCTATACTAACTGCACCAACCACACCCTCTGGCAACAAATTCCAGAGTTTAATTGTGCGTTGAGTGAAAAAGAACTTTCTCCGATCAGTTTTAAATGTGCCACATGCTAACTTCATGGAGTGCCCCCTAGTTTATTATCCGAAAGAGTAAATAACAGATTCACATTTACCCGTTCTAAACATCTCATGATTTTAAACACCTCTATCATATCCCCCCTAAGCCGTCTCTTCTCCAAGCTGAAAAGTACTAACCTCTTTAGTCTTTCCTCATAGGGGAGCTGTTCCATTCCCTTTATCATTTTGGTCGCCCTTCTCTGTACCTTCTCCATCACAACTATATCTTTTAGAGATACGGAGATCAGAATTGTACACAGTATTCAAGGTGCAGTCTCACCATGGAGCGATACAGAGGCATTATGACATTTTCCGTTTTATTTACCATTCCCTTTCTAATAATTCCCAGCATTCTGTTTGCTTTTTTGACTGCCGCAGCACACTGAACTGATGATTTCAATGTGTTATTCACTATGACGCCTAGATCTCTTTCTTGGGTGGTAGCTCCTAATATGGAACCTAACATTGTGTAACTATAGCATGGGTTAGTTTTCCCTATTTGCATCACCTTGACTTATCCACATTAAATTTCATCTGCCATTTGGATTGCCCAAATTTCATCTGCCATTTGGATGCCCAATTTTCCAGTCTCACAAGGTCTTCCTGCAATTTATCACAATCTGCTTGTGATTTAACTACTCTGAACAATTTTGTATCATCTGCAAATTTGATAACCTCACTCGTCGTATTTCTTTCCAGATCATTTATAAATACATTTAAAAGTACGGGTCCCTATCAGATCCCTGAGGCACTCCACTGCCCACTCCCTTCCACTGAGAAAATTGTCCATTTAATCCTACTCTCTGTTTCCTGTCTTTTAGCCAGTTTGTAATCCACGAAAGGACATCGTCACCTATCCCATGACTTGACTTTTCCTAGAAGCCTCTCATGAGGAAATTTGTCAAACGCCTTCTGAAAATCCAAATACAGACATCTACCGGTTCACCTTTTTCTACATGTTTATTAACTCCTTCAAAAAAGTGAAAGATTTGTGAGGCAAGCCTTGGGTAAAGTCATGCTGACTTTGATCCATTAAACCATGTCTTTCTATATGTTCTGTGATTTTGATATTTAGAACACTTTCCACTATTTTTCCTGACACTGAAGTCAGGCTAACTGGTCTGTAGTTTCCCGGATTGCACCTGAAGCCCTTTTTAAATACTGGGGTTACATTAGCCACCCTCCAGGTACAATGGATGATTTTAATGATAGGTTACAAATTTTTACTAATAGGTCTGAAATTTCATTTTTTAGTTCCTTCAGAACCCTAGGGTGTATACCATCCAGTCCAGGTGATTTACTACTCTTCAGTTAGTCAATCAGGCCTACCACATCTTCTAGGTTCACCGTGATTTGGTTCAGTCCATCTGAATCATTAACCATGAGAACCTTCTCCGGTATGAGTACCTCCCCAACATCCTCTTCAGTAAACACCGAAGCGAAGAAATCATTTAATCTTCTCTAAGTGCCCCTTTAACCCCTCGATCATCTAACGGTCCAACTGACTCCCTCACAGGCTTTCTGCTTCGGATATATTTAAAAATGTTTTTACTGTGAGTTTTTGCCTCTACAGCCAACTTCTTTTCAAATTCTCTCTTAGCCTGTCTTATCAATGTATTACATTTAACTTGCCAATTTTTATGCATTATCCTATTTTCTTCTGTTGGATCCTTCTTCCATTTTTAGAATGAAGATTTTTGGCTAAAATAGTTTCTTTCACCTCACCTTTTAACCATGCCGGTAATCGTTTTGCCTTCTTTCCACCTTTCTTAATGTGTGGAATAGATCGGGACTGTGCTTCTAGGATGGTATATTTTAACAATGACCACGCCTCTTGCACACTCTTTACCTTTGTAGCTGCTCTTTTCAGTTTTTTTCTAACAATTTTTCTCATTTTATCAGTTTCCCTTTTGAAAGTTTAGCACGAGAGCCGTGGATTTGCTTACTGTCCCCCTTCCAGTCATTAATTCAAATTTGATCATATTATGATCACTATTGCCAAGCGGTCCCACCACCGTTACCTCTCTTACCAAATCTTGTGCTCCACTGAGAATTAGATGCTCTCTGAAGTGCTTGCAGGCTCACAGATACTTTGGTCTCTCTCCTGGTTAATGCATATCACCCTTTCACTCCATCCTATACTGCCACCTTGCACCCTTTTTGCATCTAATCTCAACTGCTAAGCACTCATTCACTCTTCAAGCTTCCTTATATCACTCCTCATTCTGTCTATTCCTTCAGGTATGCGGGTTTTCATGCTATCTGCAAAAAGGCAACAACTTTTCTAACACCTGTGCCATATTGATCACAGAGATAGTGAACAGAAACGGCCCCAGGAGAGAACCCAGAGTTACTCGCAGGACCAGTGTGCCACAGAGTGTGCAAACTGTGCAATTGCACATGGTGGCACACCCAGTGGGGCGGTGTCGGGAGCAGGGAGAGGCCCGTGCTGCCATCAGTGCACTCGATTCCACCGGCGGCGGAAGAAGGAGGCCAATGGTGCCACAGGTGGACGTGATGCCACCAGCGGCGGAAGGAGGAGGCTAATGGTGCCGCAAGTGGACCTGATCCCACTGGCAGCAGAAGCGGAGGCCCATGGTGCTATTGGTGGACCCGATCCAACTGGCAGCAGAAGCAGGAGGCTACAGCAGAGGAAACCTGTCCTTCAGCTCCTCCTCCAGTATTGAAGACTCACCATGAGAATACAGGAAGTGCTAGCACTACAATTTTTGAATTACGGCACTGCTAGCACAGGAAGAAGAGCTGCAGAATGACTTTTCTCCACAAAGGAAGCAGCAGAGGAGGAGGAGGAATGAACCATGGACCCTGACTGCCTTGTCTATGTGTGTGTGTGTGTGTGTGTGTGTGGGTGGGGGGGAGGGAGGATGGGAGGCTGCATGAAATGGGGGGGTGTTCAGGGGGGGAAATGGGAGGCTGAGACGGGTGGGTGCGTGGTGTGTGTGCGTGAATGGGAAGCTCTCTGGGATGTATGTGTATGTGTGTGTGTGCGTGAATGGGAAGCTCTCTGGACCACCAGGGACTTGCCAAAAGTCCCTGGTGGTCCTGGAGTGATCTCCTGCACTCGGGCTGTCAGCTGCCGGTATTCAAAATGGTGCTGATGGTCTTTGCCCTTACTATGTCACAGGGGCCGACCAATGGCACCAGTAGCCCCTGTGGCATGGTAGGAGCACAAGATGGTGCAGGCCGTCCATTGCTCCTACTATGTGACAGGGGCCAACCAATGGCACCGGTAGCCCCTGTGACATAGTGAGGGCAAAGGCTATCTGCACCATTTTGAATGCTGGCAGCCGACAGCCCGAGTGCAGGAGATCGCATCAGGACCCCCGCTGGATCACCAGGGACTTTTGGTAAGTCTTGGGGGTGTCAGGAGGGTGGGGGGTTGTAGTTAATGAAATTTAAAGGGTTGGGATGGGGGGTTTTTTTGGGAAACGAATACATACGTAACTAATGAATGGATCGGGGTCCCCCGAGAATGGATGCAATGGATTTGGCTCCCCACGAATACGAATACCGAATGGGATAAATCCGTCCCTGCTGCACATCCCTAGCACCTAATACCCTTCCACCAGTCATTGATATGGGGGGGGGGGGGAGGGGGAGAGGGTGTCAATTTTTAAAGGTTGTATCACTGAAGGGAGCTGGGCCCAGGACAGAGAATGAACAGGGGGTGGGGAGGGGGGCAGCACAGTAATTGTTCGCACAGGGCAGCAAAAAAACCTAGCACCGGCTCTGGGTACTCCAATAATTCCTTTCTTTCCTAAGATAATTCCATTTACTACCACCCTCCGTTGCTAGCACTTAATCAGTTTCCAATTCAGCCAACACCTTGAGCTCTTCTCTCAGGTTTCTCAGTTCTTTTACAAGCCTCTTATGCAGGATAATATCAAAAGCTTTGCTGAAATCAGTGCACACTGCTGATCAAATTATCCTGGTCACCCAAACAGACTGATACTTGTATGACATGATCTATCTGTGGTAAAGACCAAACTACCCGAGATCCTGCAACCTGCTGCCTTCTAGATACTTCACTCTGATTTCTTTCAGCAGAGTCCAATAAGGATACTGAAATCTGTCCATTTTGAAACTTCCTGAGCTAATTTTGGAGGTATCTATAAAGCTTTTATTTCATTTTTGGATAAATGTCTATGGAAGGCAATGTGATTATTTTAAAGTCTTGATAGGAAATACATAAACGAATGAAAAGAATACAGTGGTTGATTCAACTGATGAAGCTATAGCAGATCTTCAACTAATTAGCTATGCATTCCAAGCATGGTCTGAGCCAATCTGAGTTCAGCTGAGGAGAGCTCAAAGAAGCTAATCAAATTTCCCATATGTGATGTGATTTGAGTTTTTGACTTTCATCAGAACCAGATTTACTCCACAGGAAGTCTGATGATCATTGACTACACGGATCTTCTCTTGGGTGTATTAAGCTAATAGGGGTTCAACCTTGGTAACCAGGAAAGTTTATATCCCCTGACCTAACTTTCAGAGGAATAGAGCATCCCCACACTACAGAGCATTTTCCTCATAACATTCTGCATGGAAACTGCTCCATAATGCTATGGGGCTGTCTCTGGGCTATCAGGTTAATAACATACACCATGATATACAGAACTGGCTAAGTCAGTCCCAATTTATCCCACTGTATCCCCAGACTTACATGTAAAGCCCTGTTCCATTCAGAGTCACCTTCCCAGTGCTGGGGAGCACTATGATGACTTTCTCAGGGTGGGGTACAGTTACTCTTAGGCTGGGGGCACGCTAACCAGGCTGAAGGGCCAAACTGGGTCGAGGAGAGAGACACACCAAAATTTCACTGTCTGCACCAAATGTTGTGCTCCAAAAGGAAAGCAGTTTACTTAGAAAAATCAGTTTAACAGCATAAAACAAAAATAATCAGCTTACAGTTCTTAATTCAAATCAATAGAGCAAACCCCCCCCCCCCAAAAAAAAAAAAAAAAACAACCAGCAAACAATCTCCAGATGAGGGAAAAGATTTCACATTCCAGGTCTCCCAAAAGTCTTCTTCCTGGTTCTCTCAAATCATTGGCCTACCCAGGGCCCAAAACACGGTTTTTGGGGGGTTTTTTGTTCTTGTCCTAGTTTCCAGTATTCAGAAAGTCCTCAGAATGGCACTAGGAAGGCTCACTCGCTGTTCTTTAGGCTGTGCAGACTCCTTAGCCCTGTACTGAGCTGCAAGTCGGGCATGGTTTCTCTCCTGGCGCTGCTGGCTCCCAGTACTGCTTCTTTTCCTCTATTTAGCTGTTACACATTCAGTTCTTTCCTCAGGTCTTCTGAGGGCTTGGGAGAGCAAACCCCTTATAATCTCTCTTCCCCTGCTGTTTACCCTGGGAGGGGGGCAAAAGCTTCATCTTTACTCCAATCACCCTGGGGAAGCCCCAGACCCTCGGCTTTTAAACTGAACCATGGGTTTTAAAGTCTTAAGCACATGCCCAAAAGGGTTGTACAACCACACGTCAGTCGCCCTACCATTTCTTACACCTCTTGTCCCTTGGGTGAACTCTCTCTGGAACCTTCTCGCTATAAAGCATGGTACAGCCCTTACACAGGGCTTCATTTAAGGAAAATCAGGTATCTAACACAGGAATCCTCCTTGCATACTTTACAGTGGAACACAGGGAATACAATTTACTTCCATTTTCTTTTCCTAAGAAAGTCTGAAGGTCAATGAATGTAACAGGATAAGAACCAAGACTGGCTCAGCCTAGCCCTCATGGCATAACCTTGTTGGCAGCCCCGGTCTGTATGTCGATCTGCTTCCTGCCATTCATAAAACAAAAACTTGCAAGATGCAAAGGGAGTCCCATAGGACTCCCTTTGGACTGTCTGGACTCTCCATGCAAGCCCTCTCTACCAGCCAATCTTCACACTGCCTTTAAAAGTAAGGGATATTGTCAGAGACAGGGCTTTTACAAGGCACTACTCTTACAGACTTAAAGGATTGCCCATGATTTGTTTTCTGATATTTTTGGCTTTGCTCTATTTGTTCCTGAGCGTCTTTCCTTTCACTTAGCAAGACTTTCTCCTGTGTCCTCTTTTTTTATTTTTTTTTTTCCTGTTGTTACTGGAAGCTTACAGGTGACCCACATGAGCTTGTGACCAATTGAATTATTTGTGTGGAAGGTATTTACAGTAAGGCCAGACAGATACAAGCAGATAAAATAATAATAGGCTATATTCAGGAACAACAACAGACATTCCACTTAGTAGCTGGCAAGTTATTTACTGACTCACTGATAGCTGGATTTGTTCCAGATTCTAAATCCTTTAACTGCTGAGATTTAAAATAATAATAATAAAAAAAAAAAAAAGAATCTGAACCCCTTTCAATTCGGAGGTATTAGGAGGTCACAAATATTCCAGAAGGGGGGTAAAACCATAAATATGATTTGTGAAAAACAGGGTAGAGTGAATTCTTTCTGGTACCAGTTCCCAGTGAAAAGCTATGAAAATAAGTAGAGTTTATTTCCAAGCTTCAGCATTTCAGTAGCTCTAAAGATGCCCAGTCTGATCCTTCCCATCAATTTGATGCAGGTTCTCAGTGGGGAAAGTTCCAGTGAGGCTGCTGTCACATCTAAAGCAGGGTCTTGTGTGGTCTCAAAAGCTGTAACATCCTGATGGAAAATATTCAACGTGGTCCAGTGAAAGGCACTACAGAATCTGTACAGAATCCTATATATTTAATTACACATTTGTATTTTTATACATGAATCTAGTTATTAATTTAATAACAGGAAATAAATGTCATCACGATATCCTGTTATTCAAACAAGAAATACATGCATGTTGCATTAATTAACAAAATAGTCATTTCTTAACTAAAATCATTCTGGGGCTTGCTGATAGTTAATCTAGGGAGGATAACTTTCAAACAACTGCACACGGTGGCATATACGCGGACCGGATTTTCCGGTGTACAAGTTGCACCTCTCTATAAACAGCCATTTTTACTAAAACGTTGGTAGATAACTCGCACCTTTGTATAAGACACACCTGTTTCGTATGCATTTATGCTATTGTTTTCCTATACAAAAATAAAACTAACGTAATCTGAAGGACATTTTCATTATTGTTATCCTTTCAGTTTGTACTCAGGGTGGGGGAGAGACAATGTTAGTATATAAGTTGCGCCGGTGTATAAGTTGCAGTCACTGAATAAAAAATGTGACTTACACACTGCAAAATATGGTATATGTGGCTGCATGTAGTTTTGCCATAGTGTTTTATAACCGGCGCATATTATAAATTATGCATATGTTTACCCCACATCATACGCAGATCAATGCACGAATACATGCAATGCACTGAAAACACATATTTCAATGCATTAAGGGGCAGATTTTCAAAAAGGTTACGTGCGTGGGCCTATTTTCAAAAGCCCCGGGACATGTGTAAGTCCCGGGGCGGGGCAGGGTCAGAGGCTCCCGGCACAGCGGCCACTTGCCGCTGTGCTGTGAATTGCGCACCGGCGGCTGAAGTAAGTTTTAAAACAAAAGAAAAAGGAAGAAAAAGGTAGGGGGAAAGAGCGAGGGAGGTAGGGGAAGGGAAGGTGGGGTGGGGGTGTAGGGAAGTTCCTGCCGAGCAGCCTGGGAGGGAATGGGGGAAGGCAGCTTGGCGTGGGCTCGGCGCGCGCAAGGTGCACAATTGTGCACCCCCATGCGCGCGCCGACCCCCAATTTTATAACATGCTTGCGCCTGTTATAAAATCACGTGTCCATGTGTGGGCGCCAGATAGTGCGCACACATGGACGCGCTCGCGCAAGTTTTAAAATCTACCCTTAAGTGTGCACACTTTACCCACCTATTTTAAACATATACGGGCATATATTTTACCTGCAAAGTAGGACTTACGTAAATCGGTGTATTTTAAAACCTATGTGCTTGAGTAAAATTACCAGTTTAACCAGTTTGCCCAGTCTTCCTCCAGGTCGAGACCCTCCTGGTTCTTCAGCCTCAACCTCCCACAGTTCCCCCAGACCTCCCACCCAGTCAGCAGCACACAAACAAGTTTAATATCATAACAGATAATTAGCAGGTGTAAAAATCTGTGAATTTTTTAAAATAGCAACTTACACACATGACTGTTGACCCCACCTGGGATCGCTCTAGACCACCCTCCCCCCCCCTTTTTTTTTTTTTTTTTTTTTAACATGTATGTTTGTGTGTGTGAAAGTGAAAATCTGTGTATATTTTGGACTTTTATAAAATACGGAATATGCAAGCAGTGGCTACTTACACGAGTATACACTAAATTTTAGGCACGTAAATTTTTGAAAATTCACCTTATAGACTAGCATTTTATACATTTTTGCACATTGCGAGAGGGCATTCTGTGCTTATTCCACTCTATCTTCTGTAACAAGAATTACCTTCTCCTCACAGAATGTGCAGTCTGTAAATTACAGAACAACAAATCAAGCATTGTGTTGTTTGGATCCTATGCAAGAGGACCTCTGGACTAGCTTACAACATCCTAAAAAAAGATATCACCTGGAAGTCCCATCACTGAAGCAAATTTTGCCTCTGCTATGAGCAAGTACTACTTAAAATAACACAAGAAAACGAACAGCTAGGCCTCTAGATACTCTGGGGCAGTCCAGAAAACGTCTCAGATTCAAGGGAGAAAGAGCTTCAAAACTGGCAGTGAAAACAAGGACAGTGGTAGCAGTGTGATGATATAGATCAAGAGGACACTAATGAAACGGATATTAGTTCCTGGTGCTATTGCTGACAAGCAAATGACATCCTCTTCCTTCCTACCTGGGTCTTTCTTCCTATTGTTAAAACTATAATCTGCTTTGCTTGCACTACAGAAACTACCACATTCTGTCTTTTGTGACTATAATTTGTGCAACAGCTGATTTATCTAAACTTCAAAGGCTAAGGGGGGTACTTATTTCTATTTTACTTCTACACACATAGCTTTTTTTTTAGTCAGGCAAGCATAACTTAGTTGCTTTTACCTGTTAAAGGAAGAGAAGCAGATTAACCCTGATGTATGACAAAATGGAAGTTTCCCCAAAATTAAATCTCAATCAGGTTTTTTAAAAATGCTAAATTCTATAGTAGGGTTTTTTGTTTTTTTTATTTGCTTTATATTCTGCCTTTACGTTCAGTGCTAGGCTCCTAGATAGGGAAAATCCCAAAAGTTGGGTTGATCCTTAACCCAGAGGTTGTACTGTTAACCAATCTTAGTATAGAACTGCATGATAAGATGAATTTAGTTTCTGTCACTTAAAGATGCGGTTCACTAAAGACAATATAGTGTAATCAGAGCTGCGTACGTAGAGAGGTGCACTCCGCGAGCCCCACTGTAAGCTCCTGTCCCAAACTGCAGCAAACTACTTAGACCGCTTGCATAGCATCCATTGAATATCAAATATCAAAATATAACTTTTATTAATCTGCCTCTTTTCTGCTCTTGCTTGCCCCAGTCATATGAAAGATGTTTAACTAAGGAAAAGCCCCTAAAACTAAGAGGGATGTGCATTCGTTTAAAACAGATATCGACATTGTCTCTTGTCATTTCTTGCTGTTTTCAAAATGATACACTAGAAACAAAATGCCACAAAATGCAGTTTTTCTTCTATTGCTTTTAGTGTGCACTGTTTCCAAGCACTGTGCACTGCCATAGCCGTGAGGAGGAAGCAGGCAGGGGGGATTTTCCCTTTCCAAACCTGCTTGTAGGGCCAAGAGTAGCAGTTACCCAAAGGCCTGCAAGCTAGGCAGGAGGGTGTGAAAATTGCCCCGTCAGTGATAAACATACAGTATACACTAATCAATAACCAACCTCGTTTCCTTGGTGCAACAGTTCTGCAACCTCCAAACTATCAAGTTTGGAGGTTGCAGTGAGTAGAATGGGAGTAGAATAAAAAAAGGGGGGGCAAGTGAAGAGGAGTCAGAAAGCCAATAAATGAATCAACAATACATTTTGAATAGATCATTCATCAAAAAATAAAAAAAGCAGAGACAGGTTAATCCCCCATCACGTCCGCAGCGCATAGGAGAGAGGTACTATCTTGAGAAAGTTAACATCCAATAGGTCCCCATCAGATCCGCCAATAAGAAAATTTTCCCGCCCGGTATGATCGAGTCTTTAAACGCCTTAAATATAACAATTTAAGTCGGGCAACATTTTAACAACACACAACATAGATTTAGAAAGATATATAAGTAGGACACTGTAGCAAAAAAACAAAAAAAGAAATAAGATATATCAGGTGACGTCATCAATCAGCATAATTAGCAGAGCACCCTAGGGTGCTAGCACCTTGGACCCAAGGGAGACGATGCGATTGGTCCAGCGAATGGCTTAGAGAAGCAGGAATAGAGAGAGACGCCGGATTACAACATGAAGGCGCCACTCACAATGACGAGTTAACACGTAGAAACATTAAGTACTTAGAACTTGAAAGGTGGGATATATTGTTTGGTAGATGCAATAATAATTAGACTTAAGTTACCCATATGTTTTAGCAGGACTTGAGAGCATTTCGACGGAGGATCAGAGATTCGGACATCACAAAAACTTTTCCCATGGCCCCTGAAACAGGCAGATTGCTGCTGAAACATGGCCAATGTCCGGCAAGCGGAAGCTAACCCTTAAGTAGCGGCAGCAATTGAGCAGTCAAAAGAGAAGTTACCTTTACTATTAAAGACAACAATAAATGAAGGGTTGGACCGCATAACGGGAGAACGAAAGTACATAGTTTTAAAGTGGATTTGCATAGTAGAAAAACAGAAAAAGATAAAGAAATTTGTTTGTTAAAAAATAAAAAAAAAATTAAAGAATAAAACATGGGAGCTATCCCAATGGGCCAGCTAAAATAAGAGGCTGATCCATAGATAGCAACCGCACAAAAAACCACATATCAAGAGGTTTCCTTGATAGTTTGGAGGTTGCAGAAGTGATAAACATACAGCAAAGTATTAAAAAAAATGTGGCGACGAAACAAAAACCCTTGCTTTACAAAACGTCCATGTAGATTTGTAAAATATATATACACCCCCCCCCCCCCAAGGGATCTCCACTAGAATTAGACTAGGACCCATGGGGGAAGGAGGAGATGGGGCATACTCTGTCAGGTTGCTGCAGCAGTGGGACCTCACCAGCCATCAGGGTGGCTTTATGGCTTAAACCTTTGACAAGAGAGGCTGTTCCCCTATCCCTGTGCTGACCGGGGCCTACACCACTGGCTATGTACTACAGAAAGTAAGGAAACTGCGTCTCAGATCAGGAAGGGAAACACCCCTGCTCTGGGAAAGGCCGGGAAAAGAGGAACTCCGAGTCACAATCAGTGGTTGGAGGGCGGTGTCTGTCTTCAGTGAAACTTTTGGAGATTTGGATATGATTTGCCCCTTTTTCCAGAAAGCAGTTTGGTGCTCACCCTTCCTGCACAGGTGAGGGGGGGGACAACAAAGGAGGAGATAGTTTTTTTTCCCTGCTGTGTAAGTTTTGTGACTTTTACCCTGAAAGATCCAGTGTGACATCGGGGAGGCAAAATAGGAATACAGGGATTTCATATGGATGGGGGGGGGGGGGGGGGACGACGACGACAATGGAGAGCTCTCACGAGTGTCACCCACTGGACATTGTGTAAACATTATACCACTGTACCAGAGAAGCACATTCCCATTCCACTAGATAAAAAGCTTGCTGCAGGGAAACCGGATCTGGAGGTACAGGAGAAAAGCAGAAGAGCAGCACTGTCGATAGAGGTGTCAGCACCAGGAAACTATTCTTTGGATCACAGGGAGAGAGAAAAGATTCTCAGGGATCAAAATGATGCAGGAAGATACAGAAATAGTCCCAGCGGTATTGGGTGCCACTGGACTGATTAAAAAAGAACTTCCCCGGTGCATCTAGACACGTGTCCTGTGCATTAACACCCCGTGAACCCCGGAGGGAAGATTTCTTTGGCACAATGCAAGTATTAAGAAGGGCGCTGGCACTAAAACCGAGAGATCAGGATCAGCCTCGACATACCCTGGCTTATCAGTGAGATTCATTCCTGTCATGGCATCTGTAAAACAAACCCATTTTTGGAGCGTTTACCCCAGGAAAATAAGAAAGTGAGAGGAGGGTTTTTGAAGACCAGGCGTGCACCACTGATTTTTTTTTTTTTTTTTTGGAACGGGACCACCATCTAAGCTAGGAAACCCCATTCCACTCTTGGGATTCCTTACTTCCCCCATCCCATGGAAGGTGGGATACCCTGGGTCAAGTGACCAAGGGACAATTACAGAGATTACACAGAATTTGGATTTTTCTGTGTAACGTAAGTCACTGCAGTGAGGAAGTGTGTTTGGTGCCAACTGATTACCCTTGGGCAGGTTCTACAGTAAATTCCCCTCTTTGTAAAAGCCATCCTGAGTGATTTCTTGGCACTTACATTGCTGGACTTACAGAGCTTACCCCTTATGTAGACTTTTATTCTATGCCTTGGGCTATGGACGTTTACCCTCCCTCCCCCATGGGAGCGTCCAAGCCAAGGTTTAGCAGGACTCTCTCTGGACTTGGCCCCAGGATTGAGTGCGACCCCCGCCTTCATAGCCTGCCCTAGAAAGGGGGATTACAGATGCATGCACCTATGTACAGTTTCCACGGTTTCTCTCCATTGGAGTGAAGTTACAAGACTGCTCACTTCCTCTACAGAAGAGAATACTCAGATCTGTTTTCACACTCCTAGCGAGCAAGGTCAGAAATATCTGTGTAAAACATTACCCATTATGCTGGGATTTTCCCATAGCTGACTTTCTCTTTTGTAAGTTGGAGCTGGGGGGGGGGGGGGGGGGTTCAAGAATAGAACATTTGTTAGCTTACCTATAACAGGGTTAAAACTGAATGCTAGCTCTGCCTCCCTGCCCCCGCCAGGTTTAAAGAACCCTTAGATCCTCCAAGACATCCTCCCATTACTTTGAATACCTGCACTATTATTCAAATTTTCAACTTCCTGCTTGACAAAAAGTGTACAGTTTGCTTTAGTTACCTAAAGTTTGCTACATCTCAGTTTCTCGAGATCCAAATATAAAGTGCATTAAAAATGTCCTTCCTCATGCCACTGCCCCAAAGGAAATGAACGTACTTCCTCTCCCATATTTTATCTTTTGCTTTGAAAGGGCTCTCTTTTTCTGGTCAGTCCCTCAGGTCTGGGGCTGCTTCTCTTCTTGATTCCCTTTCTTTCCCCGTGCATGTGAAATACGCTCAGGGCCTCTGGTTTTTTGGTGTTTATAAAATTGTAATTGGAGGTGTTTATTTTCCAGCTAATCAGGTGGGGTTTTTTTCCCAATAATAAAAATATATAGCACAGGCACTGATTAATTTTCTGATTAATGTATATGAATTGTAATAATATGTCCACCACCCCTCCCCCAAACCCCAAAGCTCACATCAGAGCCTGGCCCTCTCTCCCCTCAGCAGCCCCAACATCCAGAATCCCTCCACATTTATTTCATTCCTCCAGCTGTGGCATGCACATCCAGAGCACTCACATCCCCTCTTTTGATTTGACCCATGGGAGCCAAAGAGTGGAGCCACCAGTCTGCCCCAGGTCCTGGTTGATAACTAGTTGCTGCCACTGAGCAGAGCCAGTAAAAGGAGATAGTGGTGCCTCTTCCTCCTTCCTTCACCGCAGCCCACGGCCTAACTTGGGCTTTGAACCATGAGGGACACTGCAATGCCACATAGTTCACCGCATGAGGCAGGATCCAGGCTGGAGGGGAGGAGGAGGGGGAGTATCTCAAGAAACCACGGCTTCCTTCTTCGCCTTTCTACTGGCCTTGATAAGTAGCAGTAAGGAGGTATTAGTAGGGTAGATTGGTGGCCCCATTCTTTAGCCCCCATGGCCAAATCAGCATTTTTCAGTTGAAACCAATTTTCAAGTTGGAGGGTGTGGAATTAAGGGTAAGATGTAGATGACAGCCTAGCCTGCCTGCTGACTCCACATCTCCAAGTGGACTTACAGGGCAGCCACAATTCTCTGCTTAAGTTGTGAAGGTGGGGAGCTTGCCAGGGTTCTCTTAGTTTGAACACGAAATCAGAAGCTCTGGATAGGCCTAAACCTTCCACTCATTCCTGCTATTTAGCAACAGAACTTCACATCTCAAAATGGAAGCACAGAAATGATAGCAGAAAAGGACCAAATGGTCCACCCAGTCTGCCCAGCAAGCTTATTGTATTATCTGCTGCACTGTACCAGATACCTCCATACTTATCAGTCAGGGCCCCTGTTGGTTGCTGTCTAATTCCCCCATTAGCTCTTGCCATTGAAGCAGAGAGCAATGTTGGAGTTGCAGCCAAAGTATCAGGCTGATTGGTTAAGGGTAGTAACAGCCACATAAGCAAGTTTCCCCCATGCTTATTTCTTTTCCCAGACAAATTCAATGTCCTTAGCGGCTGCTGTCTAAATCCAATTCCCCTTTCCCCCCTGCTGTTGAAGCAGAGAGCAATAATAGAGTTGCATCAACCACATGAAGGCTTACTGGCTACAAATTGGGAAAATCTGGCAAGTACACTAACATATTTAAGTTGGATCCTCAAATTCTTTAGCATGGAGATTAAGGAACTGGCTAACATTATTTCACCAAAATGACAATATCACTGCATCTGTCCCTCATATTTGACCACATCAGAGCAAGAGGGACTGCTGCTTTGACTAAATTAGAATGAACCTGAGATATGAGTGGTCTGTTTTCCACTTTTATTTTTGTTCATGTGAGATTAAGGAATGCTGTGGGCAAAAATATGAGGCAGGACAGGTAAAGATCTGCTCTTATGGAAACAAGTTTAAAGAGGTATAAGAACATAAGAAATTGCCATACTGGGTCAGACCAAGGGTCCATCAAGCCCAGCATCCTCTTTCCAACAGTGGCCAACCAAGTCATAAGTACCGGGTAAGTACCTAAACACTAAGTAGATCCCATGCTACTGATGCCAGTAATAGCAGTGGCTATTCCGTAAGTCACGTTGATTAACAGCAGATAATGGACTTCTCCAAGAATTTATCCAATCCTTTTTCAAACCCAGCGGTTGGTGGTGCCGCAGGACTCATTTGAAATTTGACTTAATTAGTAGATAGTTTATGAAGAAACATGGAAAACAATACTGTACAAGAGTGCCAAAGCCTCTTGCACAGTGGTCCCTCATCTTTTTCCCCATCAAGCATAATATTAAGGAACTGTTCCACCATTAACTCAATCTGCTGGTCCACGGAGAATGGATCAATCACTAGAGATGATCAAAGTAGAGCGGTGATAAAGGGTGAAGATACAAAAGAAAAAAAAAAAAAGGAAGTAACAGAAGATAATATTTCTACAAAAGAATAGGTCTTGCCATGTCTAAATATTATGTGTCTATGATTTCAGGTTATTCTGAGTTTTTATTGCACATTAGATTCTTTTGTATATTGTCAGTATATTATTGCATTTCGATACTTATTGCTATTGTAAACCACCTTGAGATAAGATTGGAAAGGTAGTCTATAAATATAAGTATCACACTGAAGAATATTTGTGCAATATTAAATTTTAATTGGAGAAACTTGCACTTACATTATACAGTCTACCAGTAACTCACTTACTTTACCAAACAGAGTTGATATGCTATGACCTTAAATATGTACAAATACTTGTTGGTATATTTTCCAAAACACAGTCTCCAGGAATCTGAAGGATATCACAAATGTTCGATATTGCCTCAGACAAATAATTCTGGAGTAACTTTTTTGTGGTTGTTTTGTTTTATTAAAAGGAAATACTATGCAAGCTAGAATGTTAGCCCAAATAAACATGCCCCTAAAATAAAAAATGTATTTTTCGTACCAGACCATGGTTGTTCGGTGGAAACCAAAACATGCTTTAGTTATACGAAGTAGTGTGCAGGAAAGTTTCAGAAAGTATTCCGGCCATACCCAGTGTATAATGAACACAAACTCAAAAACATATGATTTGTCTTAATGAGAGACTGTGCACCTAATCACAACATTGAATCTGATGAGCTGCTGAGACGGCTGGAAGGTCCTGACTCAAGAACTTTTCAAAGCAAGGGATGATTGGCTGCTCTGCAGGCAGAGCATGGTTTAAATAGTGCTCAGGTGTGAGGTGTTTCATGCCACCAGGATCTCCACAGGCAGCGCAAAAGAAGCAAATACCAGAAGGTGCTGAAGGTAAGTTCTTCTGTAATACCCCTAAATTCTCACTTTTGGAAACCTGCATGATCCTATCTTGATGTTAGCCTTTAAGTCGGGAACAAACTGAAGGAAATAGCCTTGCATTCATTTATTGCATTTCGGAAGGTCTCTAAGAGCATTGCTTCAAAGTAATACTGCCAGAAATCTAATTTATGTTGACACATCATGGCATTTTGACTAGCTTAGTAACAATGGTTAAATGGGAGTTCAAACGTCAATCTTTGGTTCAAATTTAAAAAAAAAATCTCCACATAAAGTACACTTTTGAATAAGATGCACATATTACTTGAACAGATTGAAGAATATCATCTAGAATATCAATGATGCTATTATCACAAATGAAGTCATGACATAACCTTTATAAGTCACTGAAGTAATTGAGAAAAAAAATGATTTTTAAGGCCTACAAATACATTATATTGGATGCCCAGCTTTCTATTCAAAGTAACAATGCATGCTGTATGTGCATGGTTCTATCACACACTAAAGATGACTCTACCAGAACAGCTAGGTTTCATATGGATTGTGATACATATATTAAATAGCATTGTGCATCTGCTGCTCTCTTCTGTTTTGGCAGAACTGGTCAGGAAAGAATTGGTCTCTCTAGCTTGGGAAACATGAGGTCTTGGATCCTGCTTGTGTGTGTTATAGGTGCAGTATTCACTATGCCAGTAAGTACAATAATAATGCTCACTAAGAAAGATACCTTTGCACTATTAAGTTTGCCAGCGATACCCTATTCATTTTAACTTTCTTCAACCTCAACATTTACCTCCTAGCTACTGTACATATTATGCAGCTAAACCAGTTATTAGTGTAAAATAGCCATGATTAAAAGCCAAGCCACTGGCTAAGTAACATGACAATGCTAGCGTTGACTTAGTAAATTCCAAAATGTTCATTTAAATATAAACAAGCTTTTTAGATGTGACAAAATTATGGTACCTCTGTGACATATTTTGTCATCAGATTCATGTTCTCTACAGCAAATAGTAAAGCTATGCATAATCAATTGACACAAGATCTTTATTAAGACAAAATATAAAAATGTGTATGAGTTTTGCAGAAATAAGATCATGAGCTTTTTGTCAAATCAGTTTAAAGTGCGAAAGAAGATTTACAGAAAAATATTACGCATCACAGACCTTAAAAAAAAAATCCCTCGATTATTTCAAAAAGTAGAAATGATCATCCCTATATTAATGTCCTTGGTTCTCACCTGAGTCATTGGGACTCACCTAGCCAGCCAGGTTTTCAGGATATCCAGAAGACAGATTTGCTCACAATAAGGGTAGTGCATGCAAACCCATCTCCTGCATGTTCCTTCGGGATATCCTGAAAACCCGGCTGGCTAGGAGAAACCCTAGTTTAGTTTACTGTTCATATCCATGGCAAGTTGGTATTTTTCATGCGAGGGCTGCCACATTATCAAGTGTTTCAAGAGTTTACTTCTCAGTGGTATCTGACTGGTCCAGGAACGGTCTCCAATACCATCCGACTCCCTTGCTATTTGTGACCGGCTCAGTCGGAGTTGAAGGCTGTTTATGATACTTGGCAGCTGCTACCTGGGGAGTAGGAGGACTACAATAAAGCTGCTGAGGGCTGAATTGTCCTAGATAATAATTTAAAAATATAACTTTAAAAAGTTCCTAAGAACTCAGCATATACATGCAAAATATTAAAGGTAGAGAGGTTTTTATTTATTTACATTTTTACAGCATGTGAATAAGCTTTAAGAATGTTGCCCTGTACAGAGTGGAAAGAGCTCCCTTTCCAGCAGAAAGCATATGCAGGGAAGTTTATTAGGTAAAATTATATTTAGAAAGTATGTTGCAAAAGAAAACTATTGGATACTAATCTTAAAACTAAAACAACTTAAAATAAGAAAACTTGGGCAAAGTGTGAAAATCTATAAATGATTTTCTTTGGAATGTACCTATCACTAGAAGAGACAAATCTGTTTAACTATATGGGTCTGTACATTCTGTTCACTGAGAATAATTTATACACACAGGCGTAGCATAGTGGTTAGAGCACCAGGCCGAGAACCCGAAGTTCAAATCCCAAATTCCTAGGACAAGTTGCTTCACCCTCCATTGCCTTGGGTATAAACTTAGGTCCTGATGGAAAAAGGTGCGCAATGCCGTAAGCATGGTTTTACCCGCAAGCATGCAGACTTCATTCTCCATACAGTAAAGGCGTTTTGCACACAAAGAAATTTGCGTACAAACCAATGTACAACTGCATGCACAAATTAGCAGTCTCCATTTAAATCCCATGTTAACGAAGGCATTAACTAATATTACTCCCTAATGCAGAGGGGCACTTCGGCTTAACGCAAAGATTCTTAACATTGGAAATTCAATTCCTGGTCAGAGATGTTAGACTAAACCCGAAGCTCGAGGTGCGGGGATTCTGTAGTCAGAATTTATGTGCATAAAACACAATCTGTGCATATTGTATATTCAGAGAATATGCTTTGTACATAATTGTTTTATTTGCATAAATCATGTTTAATGCATAGAAGGTTCTATTTTTGTGCAGAAAATATGCTTTAAATTCATAAATCGTATTTTATGCATGCTACGCAGGTGTACTGTGCACATTTTCAGGTTAAAGTGCTTTATCCCCGATGCATTAGCATATCATTAGCATCAATTTTTACTGCATGAGAAAAGAAAATGTGAGCTAAAATTTGATTCCCATTTTATCACATTGGGTCCCTGGATTGAAAACCTTCTGGGACAAGGAAATACCTATTGTACCTGAATGAAATTCACTTTGACCTATTAATGAAAAAGCATGAGCTAAATCTAAAATAAATCTAAGTTTGAGTGGAGGGAGGTTAAATTGATTTGAGTGTTGTATTGTGAGAAGCAGTAGGATCAAATCAGACAAGATCATACTGTCAGCCCTCAAATATTGTTGTTATCTACACAAATTTTCTCTGTATCGGGCAAATCCAAATTCTATTTTCAAACCTTTGGAACATGTTCAGTTGGCTCACAATAACTTGATAATTGGAATTTGAAACCAAAGTTTATTTCTAATGTTTCTTTTGTAGCTGCCTCCCCCTCACCATCCTGGGTATGTCAACTTTAGTTACGAGGTCAGTATATGGCAGAAATCTGTTTGTGTAAACTCCACAAATGAATCAAGAATCAAATGCACCACAAGTGATCTTATACAACCTTGCTTTGCAAGTCTGCTTCCTCATTGTTTTACATGAGAAAATGAAATGTCATGCTGGGTCAGAGCAGAGGTACCATCAAGCCCAGCATCCCATCTCTAACGGACACCAATCTGGGCCACCTGCAAGTTCCAGGCCGGTCCTACTGGCAAGATCCATTCACTGTTGCTCACTCCTAGAAGTGACAGGTGGTGATCCCCAAGTCTACCAGGCCAATAATTACAAATGAACCTGTCCTCCAGAAACTCTTCCAACCTTTTTTAACCAAGCTATATATATATATACCCTAGTAACAAATTATACAGCTAAATTGCGTTTTTACAGAAAAATTGGTTTAGATTTTGTTTTAAATTGGCTACACGTTTCATGGTTTGTTCTCTAGTCCTAGTGCGAAATGTTCCCATTAGGTGTTTTCATTTGAAACAAATAATATGCTCTAACTCGAAACAGTACACACTATTTCAATTTAGTGCACACTATATAGAATTAGTGCATAGCTATTTTGAATTAGTGTACACTACTTTAATTAGTGTGCACTAAAAAGGATACTTAAAATGTAAAACAAAAATTATTAAAAACAAAACTAAAAAAACAGAAAAACAAAACTAAAAAATCTATTTTGCCATGCACATTCTTACTCTCTATTAAATTGTTCCATACCACTCATGATTTTATAACCCTCTGTCATATCTCCTCTCAATCAAATGTTCTCCAGGCTGAAGAGTCCTAATCTGTTAAACTTCTCTTAAAAAGAGAGCTGTTCCATTCAATCCCTGAGTCATTTTTGGTGCCCTTCTTTCTTTTCTAGTGCAGATTTATTTTTTAAAATGGAACAACCAGAACTGCACATACCACCTAAAATGTGGTCACGCCATGGTTCCACAGTGGCATTATGATAGTCACAATTTAGACTTCTATTCCTTTTTGAATAATTCTGAACATTCTACTTGCTTTTTTTTTTAATGGCTGCTGCATGCCAAGCTGATGATTTTAGTGTCCTTTTCCTGAGTGGTAACTCCTAATATGGGTGCCTTATTGTGCAATATACAATAAGAATTTTTGTTCCCTATGTACATCACTGTACACTTGTCCACAACCTCTGCCGTTCAGTTGGCCAGCTCCCCAGTCTTGCAAGGTCCTCCTGCAATTCATCACGTTGCATCATCTTCAGATTTGATCACCTCACTCATTGCTTCTGTTTCCAGGCCATTAATGAATAAGCTAATTAACACTTGTCCCAGTAGAGATCCCTAGGGCACTGCACTATTTACTTCTCTCCATTGGGTAAGCTAATCATTTAGTTCTACTCTTCCTATCCTTTATCCATAACAGGTCATTGACTTCTATCCCATGATTTTTTAAAGTTTTCTCAGAATTCTCATGAGATACTTTACCAATTAACTCCTACTACACTATATAGACTGGCTAATACTTATCCACACATGCTTATTTACATCTTCCAAGAATTATAATTCCATAGATTAGTAAGGCATAACTTTCTTTTGCTGAATCTATGTTGGCTCTTCCCAATTATGCCATGTTCATTCATGTGCCCAGTAATTTTGCTCAATAGTTTCCACCTTTTTTGCCAAGCAGTGACATCAGGCTCCCTAGTCTGTAGTTTTGTGTATGATTTAAACTGGCACTACATTGTGAAACCATAACATTATTTGAAATGTTTCCCGATGAAGGAAAAAGATGAATTATAAAGTAAAGCTCCTGAGTTAATGAGATAACAGCACCTGGACGGCTTAAGTTTATCTGTGAAACGGCAATGTTGAAACGTTTTCTAATCATCCAGTTATCGAAAAGAATGTTTGGACTGCCTGCCAAAATATTGTTCAGCAGTTTACCTGCTCCAGATCGTCACCCCCTCTCCAAAACACTAGAAATTCCAAAAAGCTAGGAAAAAAAAATGTATCGAGCAGTATTTAGCAGTTGCTAAATGACTTCTATTGTTACTGTCTGGATGTTGGCCAAGAGGGTGAAATGTACGATGAAATACAAGCTAACAAGGATTTGAAATACTCATTTTACTCTACTTAAAAGTTTCTCCTCTAACATTTTATTCCTTCAACAGTACTATTTTTTATTCTCTATTTGCATACTATTTTGTAAAAGAAAGGCTGAAAAGTGAGACACTGCTGATTTGGCTATTGTTTACACTCAGCAAGTATCGTATACTGTACAAACCAACGGAGAGTACTGCCGAGTTAGAGCAGCAGCACAAGGCAGAATTTCTATTGCCTGACTCTACTGCACGGCTTCCCAAACCTGTCCTGGCAAGTCCACAGCCACTTCAGGATATTCAGAATGAATATGCATGAAATACATTTGCATGCATTGGGGGAGCTGTCATTTGCAAATTACTCTCATGCTTATTGTGGGTATCATGAAAACCCAACTGGCCGTGGGGGGTCACCTGGATAGCTTTGGGAAGCTTTGCAGGCTACAATATTTATATTGGAACAAGGCTGAAAGTGCATAAACCCTCTTGACTATGGGGCTATTTTTTTCATGTAGTTTTGCATTCGTGGTTTCTTCATTGAAAATAATGGCTCTGTTCCCTTGATAAATCTGGGGTAATTTCCATGTCAAGGCAGAGCAAAACAAAACAAAACAAAACAAAAAACCCCCTTTAATAAATGAGCCCCCAAGCAGGCTGCTCACTCACTGGCAAGCTCTATAGTTTCATTCCCAGGTTTGGTTTCTCCTGCTCAGTGAGGCCAGGGCTGAGGATGCTGCTGAGGCCGCACTCACAGCCCCTTAGAGTTCAGAGGCAGGGGGAATCTCTGCAGTCAGTAAATGGCAGTACTTGGTGGCCAGACTTAGGGTCCACATTAGCCAGGTTCTGCAGGGATCCATGGCCAGTGACCCCTGGCTGAGGGGTGTTCCAGCGATGGCTGGGCTAAGCAGGGAAAGGGGTTTTAAAACAGAGGAAAAGAAACTCCGGTTGTTGAAAATAAAGGACCTTGGTAATATTCAGGCCGATTCAGTAAAAACGCGGGAGAGCAGACGAATGCCCGCTCTCCCGGCGCGCGTGATACAGTATGCAAATGAGGTGGTGCGGTAGAATCGGGCAAAAGGAGGCGCTAGGGACACTAGCACGTCCATAGCGCCTCCTTTTAGCCCGGAGTGGCGGCTGTCAGCGGGTTTGACAGCCAACGTTCAATTTTGCTGGCGTCGGTTCTCGAGTCCGCTGATAGCCACAGACTTGGAAACCAGATGCCAGCAAAATTGAGCGTCCGGTTTTTGGCCCGACAGCCGCGGGCCGAATTCAATTTTTTTTTTTTTAACTTTTTTTTTTACTCTTCAGGACCTTCGACTTAATATCGCCATGATATTAAGTTGGAGGGTGCACAGAAAAGCAGTTTTTACTGCTTTTCTGTGCACTTTCCCGGTGCCGGAAGAAATTAGCGCCTACCTTTGGGTCGGCGCTAATTTCTGAAAGTAAAATGCACCACTTGGCTGCACATTTTACTTACTGCATCCCGCGCGCATACCTAATAGGGCCATCAACATGCATTTGCATGTTGAGGGTGCTATTAGGTGCCGCAGGTTGGATGCGCGTTTTCCTCCCCTTACTGAATAAGGGATAAGGGAAAACGCGCTTCCAAGAGCAGGCTAACAGCGCGCTCCGTCAGAGCGCACTGTACTGTATCGGCCTGATACATAGCCCAACAGAGGCTGGATCTGACTAAGCTGGAATTGCAAAACAGCAGGAGGAATCCGTCAGACCCAAAAAAAAAATCAAACTCTCGTTGTCTCTTTCACTGCCTTATTCTTAGGAATAAAAGGTACCCATGCACTGTTATCACTATTGCCAGCCACTTTAAATCCTCTTTTTGTGTGCTACAATATGGAATTAAATTTATCCACTTATTTCTATTTTCTTCCTCAGGTATTAACACCTTTAAAATGGTACCAGTCCATGATGAGACAACAGGTATCCAAATGACTTATGCTTCAAATTCCCTTTAAGGAAAGCTGCTCTCCTCAGCCACTGGATTTTTTGAGATTTATTGGTCAGATAAATTCTAACTATAGAAAAATAAAGAGTATAAGAATATAGAGTTTGAAAAATAAAAGGGCAATCCTAAAAATTAATTTTATGATTGCTCAAGTAGTAATCATTGAGATGAAGATCAAAGAGACCACATAGATGGAATAAATAAGATAGCAAGACAGACATACACATCAGAATAAAATCAAGAGGCAAAGCAAAAAAAGTAAATGTATTATTCAACAGTTGTATTATAAAATGAACACATGCAGTGCTATAATGAATGCTACAATTTATCTTTTCTCTAGTACCCTTCCTTTGGTTATGAACCATTGGGTGGATGGTTGCAGAATCAAATCATGCCGATGTCACCAATGATGCCCCAACAGCACTTGCCAGCTCATCATCAAATCCCTCAACTATCACCCCATCATCCAATTCTGCAAGCCCAGCAACCAATATTGCCAATGGCGCCTCAGCACCCAATACTATCAATGCCAGCTCACCAACCAATGCTACCACTGCCACCTTTCCAGTCAATACAGACAGTGGCAGCTCAGCAGCCAAACCACGCCCTGCTACCCCAGCAACCTCTACAACCAAACCACCCAGTGCAACCTCAGCAGCCAAACATACCTGCACAGCCACCTCTCCTGCCAGATATGCCACTGGAACCATGGCCACCAGCAGACAAAACCAACCAAGAGGAACAGGTACGAAAAAGAACCAGGGAACTGAATTTGAATCACTGTACTAATGAAAAACGTGTTGCCAGTTTGTGAGGTGTAAGCCATAAGGAGCAAGCAGCAATTGCTCTAAGAGATGGCCAGCAATATGCTTGCTTGTCAAGACTGCCATTTTAAAAGATAACTACAACATGTTTTTAAAAACACAGCAGGTATATTTTGCATTAAAAGAAAAAGCCAAAATAGGACCAATATGAACTAAAGCTCCTTCATATGCTTTTTTAAAATAAATATCATGTAGAATGCGCACCAATAGAAAATCACACCTCAATTTAATGGTGAAAAATGAGTTTTAGATATATAATTACGGTGTGAAGTTTGAATTTTTAAACAGCCCCCCTCCATCCCTTACCATAAATGCTTTTATTTATTTTTAACTTGATGCTAACTAAAGTTCAGAACTGCCAATTAGCAAGATGAAAAAACAACTCCTACTTAGCTTGGCATTTTCACAGATCTGTAGGATTTTGACTGATAAAGAACATTTGAATCTTTTAAGACATAATAGACAAACATGAAAGAAAAATGTCAGGGTTTCTTTCATAAAAAGCCTTTCTCCTGATGTGTAATAATGACAAAATTCTTTGAAGGTAGGTCTTTACTGCTCAAGCTAATTAAGCCATTATACTGATCAAAATAAAATACACATGCCAGTACCTCTTAAAGGTATCCTTGAACAATGTTTTTTACTCTCAGTAGTTTTGTTTTCATGTTATTTTCTGTGGGTATCTGGCCACAACTTAAGATACACAAAATGCGTAGAAACAATGTGTTTTGTAAGTGGTACCCTTGAATAAGGATTACATCATAGAAGTAGCACCATAAAATATGTGGAAGTAGAATGAAGGTTTTCTTTCAACCTAACGACAAATGTGTCATAAAAAGTCCCCAGTACAATGCTCATTTAGCTCACTGCATCATACGTTTGAAACTACTTTGCAATCACATCAGTGTATCTAGAGATAGGAGACAGTTGGTTTCAGTTTTAGAATAGATCAAAAGCAAACTCATTGGTTGAAAACGTATGAATATTCACTGACCTTTATAATCACATATCAATCGAATAATAAATTGCTAACATTGTTAGCTTTTACTGACTTTAAAATAGCAAGCCAAAAACACCACAATGTGGAACAAATGATCTATGCATAGCTTCCCCCAGTTTCACATAATTGTTTTCCAAAGAATAAACTTTACATTTCAAATTGTCCTTGCAAACTACATGAAATAATACATAGAAATCTGCAATGTCAACATTAATATTTCCAATGTTCAGCAGTAAGGTGTTCCATGGGTCTGCCAGAAATGGAAACTGAGTGCCACTTACTAAGAAAAATGTAGGAAATCTTTTTTTTTTTTTTGTATCCATGATTCTACTGTCTTTAAAACAGACAATGATTTGCTGGTAACCTACGAATTCGCATGCGTTCAGATATTCCTGATAAAGAGCAATATGTGCCTTTCATCTCCTCAGGTCACTATGCTCTGCTTTAAACAATTGTGCTCACAGAAGACTGGGCATGGGGAAAATATATGAAAGCAGAGTCCATTGTTTCTGCTACAAACTCACTCTTTCTTGTTCTTTTTACAGGATTAAATAAAGAGAGGAAATCAGAAGACAGCAGTCTAGGTATTTTCATTTGATTTCCAGAACACACCATTCTACTGCAGTCAATGGTGCAACCCCATTCCTCCCTAGAGGTTATAGCTAATAATTAAAAGTTATGATAACAGATTACAAGCAAATAATAAAATGTTTAAAAAAATGTTTCCTAGACCTTTAATTTATAGAATTATGAGAAAATATTAGAAAATGGTACAAAAAAAACAAAAAACAAACACTTGCAAATCAGAGTAACTGTTTAACCAGAAGAAATAGCTATTTCAGGACCAACCTAATTTATGGAAGAAAAAAGTTATGTTTGATTTGCTTAAAAAAAACAAACAAAAAAAAACGCAGCTGATTTCTTTTAACTATCAGATCTGGTCAAATTCAAGAAACACACTACACTGTCTTTCTTTTTATTTTCCAAGAGTCAAATCACATATCTTATTTATTTTGTGAGCTTACTTCTCCAAAGTAGAAACATTTTTTTCCATAGGACTACTAAAATTGTACCAAATTGTTTACAATGTAAGTCTGGATGACTTTCTCTCCCACAGTTTTGGGTATTAATTTAATAATTAGGGTACCCAAATTTTCCACCCAAATTAGTGACTAGTTTTGGAGTCTATGTGGAAGATGACAGTCCCTGGAATCCCAGCACTGTGATAGACTTTAGACATGCTCAGGACAGATAGAGGGCAATGGTAAGAACAGGGTTGAGGGGGCTGGATTAAAAAGCATGGGGGGAGTTGTTATTGGTTTATGTTTGGGAAACGTATGTGCTCATCTACCCAAACTGGTGGAGAACCAAGGAAGATATCAACTGGGTAGACTGGGTGAGCCAATTGGTCCTGATGTGTTATCCGCCTTGTTACATAAATGTTAGCCCTCTTCAACATGCAAAGCACACACAACCAAGGCTGTTGGGTTGAAACAAAGAATATATGTGGAGAACATAGCAAGCATGATCATTACTCTCCATATCACGAACAGAAGCAGCCAAAACTCAAAGTCAAAATGGGCTTTCCTAAAAAATAGTGCTGCTTCTTCTGTACTGCACGCCCCCTCCAATTTAATGCCTCTGTATAACGGCCCTGAATTAGAAAAGGTTCTGAAAAGCTTGGAAACACGTACCCTCCCGTATAATAAAAAATAAATAAAAACATCAAAACCGAAATGATTTAACAATAACAAAAATTAAACCGAACAGTTGCTAATCAGCACCAACATATTTATAAGCAAGGTATTACACGGAAAGGCCAGAGGAGCACAAACTTTTCTGATGCCCCAATTCTGTGTGCACAAATATTCAGTCCATCTCATCCATAAATTATATTTAGCTTTTTTTTTCTGCTCCCATTGCCTCTTCTTCTCCCTTCCATGTTTCTATTTTCCCTCCTATCTCCCTTTCTAAGTTCCTCTCACTGTCCACAACCCACTGCCCCTAAATTCCAGGTTCCTCTTGCCTTCCCCCTCTCTCCACTCATTGCAGGTTACTCCCCTTCCCTCCTCTCATAAGTTTCCAGGCTCCTCTACACCCTCTCCTATTCCCCTCCTGGTTCCCCTCTTTAAGGACTACTTTTTTAGGGTCTTCTCCCTAACGCTCCCAAGTCACTCACAGCTAAAATTTGAATGGTGGCTGCAACATGTGAGCTGGCCACACAGGAACATGATGGTTTAACTCTTGCTCTCTGCAGACTGCCTGCATTTCTTTTTACCACCACCACCACCACACCGGGAGAGGAGCCACTGTGTCCCCTGCAGCCATGCTCGTTTTTTTGGGTTTTTTTAAACCACGACCAATTTTTGGTCTACCTCTAACCTTACGGGGTGACCAATGTTGATTTATGTATCTGACAGCCTCCAGCAAACCACTACTGCTTAAAGTAAGGAAATGAATAAAGGATGATGTGCATGATTGAAAAAAGATAGATTGCCAGGGCAAACAATTGTGTCTTTTGCATAAAAATAATGATAAATATGACAAGCCCAATGTAATATAAAAAAAATTCCAGATAAAAATCAATCTTAGAACAGTAACCTGCAAAAAGCAGCAGTTGCAACCCCAAAAACCTTGCTGGCAGACTGGATGGACAATTTTTGTCTTTTTCTGCCATCATTTACTATAAGGCCAAGTTTGAAACCTATTAGTAGTATAGCATCTGGACCAGAGATTAATGCTAATATTTTATAAACTGTGCAGTGTGAGCGTAAATTTTCAATGCAAGAAAATGCAGACTGTCTACACATTTTACAAACTTAAGCACATATACTTTATTCACAAAATAGTTGTGATATTTCACGAATAAATACCCAGAATTAAGTGCGGAGGCAGGTATTTTATAAAGTATGCATGAGTACAGTTCGCCGATACTTCCACTAGTTCACTTGGTCCTTCACCAGTTCACCTAAACCCTCTAGCACTTCACTCTGAATCCCCATCAGTTCCCACAGACTCCCGCTCAAAAACTGCAAGCAAGCAAGTTAGATTTCACCTGCGCTACTCACTTAGGTGAAAAAACCGTACAAATAAGTTCTGTAATGTGCATGTGTATACCTCTTACAAAATAGCAACATATTTTAAACCCTACTCTGGAATGTTCCTAGACTACGCCATTCATGCATCCCATCCACCCCCAGTAAATATAAACACAAAACCAAAAATATGACACTCTCAACGTTTATAAAATCGCACATACATGCATTCATGTTACCTGCATGCATATATGCCATTTTTTCACGTGCAATCCCTTTACAAATTTACTCATATGTGATTTCAAAATCAGACAATGTTTACAGTTTTAGCTGGAAATAAAAGTGAACCAACAAGATGCAGATGATATATTTGTACTGGACTAAATTATCACGCTCTTGACAACTTACATAGACTAAGAAAGGATCTATTTTTCTTTATTTATGACAAAGAAGTGTGGTTGCCATATCAGACATCTTGACTGCACAGAAATAAAGGTTAACAAACCCAAACTAAAAAAAACTAAGGTGATGCCATTTTATCAGGTTAACTTCACATGTCTTGACTAGCTTTCTGAAATTGACACGCCCTTGCTCAGATCTGAACAGAATGAGCAAATAGATGACATTGGTAGAAAATATAAGTGTCTTTTACAGTTTCCTCATTGCACCTAAGGAAGTGCCAACTCCCAAACGTTAGCCAAGAAACAGATCTATATGTGCATGTGTGGGGGGGGGGGGGGTAAATTTTAAAAGGAGTTACGTGCCTAAAAGTAGCTTATATCACAGCAATTTTCAAAAGTCCATTTATGCACTTAAAGTGCACTTATGTGCGTAAAACGTATTAGCAATTCCACTTGCACACGTAAGGTGCATTTACATACATACAACCCAATTTTAAGCACATAAATCCCAATGTTAGTTATTGCCACAAAATTTTAAATGGTACCCAGTGCATTCTATTTTGAATAAACTGAAATAAAGATTAAAAATAAAAAACCATAAAACGTAAGGTGATGCCTTTTCTTCAAGTAACTTAACATTTCGTGCTGCCAAAATAAAAACCTAAACTTCTACTTTGTAAATACTAGGAACATCAGGGAATTGTCCAAGAAATTACAAAGCGCAACATGCATGGTATATTAATAGCCTGCAAATTAGTAGGTGTTTCTTTAAAAATTCTACACTGGCAACCAGCACTATAAAACTGTGTTTATTATACAGAAATCTGTGGACAGCTGGACTGAGTATTTCATGTTCTTCCCAGTGGAATTCTTCATGCTTCACATCTGGTTATGGAATGCAACCATGATTAGGTCCGCTCCTTGTTTACAGCATAGGAACCCGCATGATCCAAATGGTGATTGGCTACAGTATCTCACGCAGGCCCAATGTCTACTAAGTTCTAATGGCAACGAGCCTACCTCTTCTAATTACTTCAGGAACAAACGCACAGAATGAAATACCAAAACCAGAAGACTTATACAATTCATTCTTTATCTCTGCTCTGCCTTACTGCATTTACACAGTACAAGTGAGCGGCAAACATGACCAATATACAGAGGGTGGACAAATACTCCCCCCCGCCCTAAAAATAGAAAAGAAAGTGAGCAAACTAAGCCAAAATCAATAGTAAAGAGAAAGAAAAAGTGCAAAAGAAAAAGATTCTTTTCCTGGCTCCTAAGAATTGTGGCTGGTGCCTAACTTTTGCAAATATTTTTCCATCCTTGGCAAGATCTATTTTCCATGGTGCTGCTTCCAAAGGCTGAGATGATGGAGGCAGATGCCGTATTTATGCCTACGTGGGATACACGTTGGTCACTGTGTCACTTGCATTCGTCGCCCTGTTTAGTGTTCTGCTGTCTTTCTAAACTATTTGAATGCTCATGTGCTCATATCATATGTAAAGTAAAACAACCAGGATTTATCTGTATGAAAAATATTAGTCTATGCTATGCACGGGAAGAAAAAGGAAAAAAATGCTAACCATGGACCATCACAGAACATGTCAGATTTTACACGATTTCTCTGGTGCCACTGGGTGGGGGAGGGGCTTTTTCACAGTGCTAAAGTGGCAATTTATATGCTATATTTGTTTATTCCCTGGCTTACCTATCACTTTTAATTAACAATACTGTCCGTAGAATGAGTGAAAATGTGAGTTGTCCTGAAAAGTACATGAGCATAAGCCAGCTTAAAACTAACTTGGGAAAACCAGAGAGAAAGGTAAGATAGAAGATACTTTCCTGTACGCGAAATAAAATAGCTCAGCTCTGTCCCTTACCATGGGCTGAGAATGGGTTACCAATATATAATGATTAAACTACACACTTCCCATTACATGCTCTATATGCAAAAAAAAAAAAAAAAGTTATTAAATACTTTAATAAAAAACAAGAAATGGGCCAGATGGCTGGGAGGAACCAGCTAGCTGGTGATGCTGCGGAGGCAGCGTTCACAGCTCCTGCAAGAGAGGGAGCCACAGTCACCCTACAAAGGTGACCCTGGGGGCTGGAATTGGGGCCCACGAATCCAGGGTTCTGAAAGGAGCCCAGATGCATGGCCCCCAGCTCTGGAGACTCATTATAACGATTGGGAAAACTGGAGCAAAAAAAAAAATCCTCAGCTGTGAAAGAAAGCTCATTCCTGGTTCCAAATGAGCTGGAAGCACAAACTGGAGAAAAATAAATAAAAATGAATATTGCATCCATTTTCCTTTGCAATATCACTTCTTGGGGGAACGCACATCTCAAAGATAGACAGCACTCAGTCACTTCTTACAGCAACACTTTCACTTTAAAAAAAAAATGCCTAGCTACCCCCCCCCCCCCCCCCCCCCCCCCCCCCCATGCTTAATCATCATACAGAATGGATCAGATGACTAACTCCACTCAGCAAAAAAAATAAATCGGATAAACCTATTTTCTACAAAATCACAGATGGTGTTCCTTGTACCCAAATAAAAATCAGAACACAAGCTGCTCCTCCATCACCACGCTTTATGTGCCAGTGTGAAAGAACCCATAGCACAGACCGGACAGCCTCCCAACAGATCAGAGAGATAGAGAGATTTTTATTATTATTTTCACAAGAAGGCTTAATCCTCCTTTTCTGGCCACAGTCACAACGTTTTCAGTGGGGGATGGGTGGCAGGGCCTTAACTCCCTATTTTGCGCAGGTTTTCAATTGCCAGTGACAGATGGTAAGAAAAGACAGTCTTCAGCGCTTGGATCTTAACCAAAAGGCCTAAAAGGGAGAACCAATGCTACGAACGGTAAACAGTGAGTGAATGTATGCTGGGAACAGCTTTCAGTACCATGAACATAGTGCCAGCCAGATTTACACGAATCAAACAGAAACCACTAAATTTCATCCTATCCTAAAAATACTCTGAAAAACAAAAGACTATTTCCAGGGAGAATATTTCTTATTAATTTACATAGCTGTGGACATTATCGACAGTCTGACACCTCTGGTAATAGTTTTCAATTAAAAGGCTTTGCCATTTGAACAGTTTGTGTTTATGCAGAAAATTAATACAGGAAACAGAAATGAGTGAAGAATTAATTTTTCAAACTAGATATTAAACATTTTGTCAAATTTAAGCCAGCTCATAACTTGCAAATACTGTCTTGAGAAGGCAATATTTGTCTGATAAACGTATTTGGCATCTCTGATTGTTCGTAAGCTCATTCATGGTTTCACATTTTTGTATTCATAAATCGGTATAAAAAGTATAAAAGAGCTGGAAATTTAACAGGGATAGAAAATGATGTTACCTTAAAAAAAATTAAACTTCATAAACAGAAGTTTGCAGCATGTTCAGACTACTTTTGTTCTCATTTTCATGGTAAACAGACACAAATTACCACATTTTAAAGTTATAAATGAATATTTTCAAGAAAACAAAAATCCACTCCTTCCTGGGTAGAGACGTCTGGGAAGAGGTTGCAGATTATGCATCACTTTTTCCCCTAGTCACCCAAGACAGGCGAGCACAGATAAAATGGGGCTGTCACGGCTTACTGCCAGAATTCAGACCTGAGGGATAAGAACAGGGCTGGATGCTGGCTGAAGCAGGACAGGAATCTGTTACCTTCTCCCTACAATGGCCACCTTCTCCTCTGGTTCAAGCACTCAGATGCCGGTGACTGACAGGACTTGGATAGGGGGCAGGCACACTGGAAGGTACCAATGTGAGCAGGGCAAGCCACTAGCAGGAATGGAACAAAAGGACGCCCAATGAAACAAAATAGACAAGGACGTAAGACAAAACAGGATAAACGAGGATACATGGCTCGAAAGTGGGACCAATGTAAGGCCCCCAAAGTAGGGTCGGAACACAAACACAGAACCAGAGTTTGGGAGGGAGAAGCCAAACAGGCGTGAGAGAAGGCCCCAAACTCTGGTAGACACGGAAGACAAAAAAGGAACAAAAATACAAGGCAAGACAAACAAGGCCAAGGCAAGAAGAATGAAAAATAAGCCAAAACATGAAGCCAAAAGCAGGGCTGAACCAGGAACAGAATAGGAGTCCAAGCTCTGGCACCAAGCATGGTATGAAATGGCTTACATGGAAAGCAGCACAGAACATGACAGCCAGCAGCCATAGGGCTTGGAGGATTAAGCAGCTGGTACGCAAAGGGCTCCTGCTGGTGGGAAGCAAAAACTACCCAGAGATCCTCACAGGGGCTAGACAGCATTCAACATCTGTTTCTGCATCTCATTACATGGTGCAGTTATCAAAACTCAGAACAAAAATAAAATAAACAAAAAATCATATTATCTGTAGCCTGATCTTGAAAAATGGCTCTGTCTCAGCTCAAAATATCTCTAGAAAACAGACATATAGTCCTTCAACAACCAAGGCCTGCTTTCTAGTGCTATACTAAAGATGCAGAAGGTTAGATGGTGGCCCCCAATCAAACTCAACACCCATAAATGAAGATAGTAGGGGAATCCAAGACTTCCCATGATAGGTCACTGCGTCATAGTGACTTAAAAATGGTCACTGGCCCAACACTGCAAGATAAACTAAATATCTGACAGTCAGCATGGACATAATATATTACCTCTGATCTAAGCTAGGGATGTGCAGCAGGGATGGATTCGTCCCATTCGGTATTCGTATTCTTCGGGACCCAAATCCGTTGCATCCGTTCTCGGAGGACCCCAATGCGTTCATTAGTTACATATGTATTCGTTTCCCCCCCAAAAACCCCCATCCTAACCCTTTAAATTTAATTAACTACAACCCCCCACCCTCCAGACCCCCCCTCCCCCATCTTGCCAAAAGTCCCTGGTGGTCCAGCGGGGGTCCTGGAGCCCCCGCTGGACCACCCCCCCATCTCCCGCACTCGGTCTGTTGGCTGCAGGTATTCAAAATGGCACCGATAGCCATGGCTCCTACCATGTGACAGGGGCTGACCAATGCACCGGTAGCCCCT
The DNA here is from genome assembly GCF_901001135.1 of Rhinatrema bivittatum. Classification (NCBI taxonomy): domain Eukaryota; kingdom Metazoa; phylum Chordata; class Amphibia; order Gymnophiona; family Rhinatrematidae; genus Rhinatrema; species Rhinatrema bivittatum. The sequence goes on along the minus strand of NC_042619.1, from coordinate 317,089,575 downwards.
GTGACATAGTATATATACTTCTGCACTTGCTCCCTCCTTAGGCAATAGATTACCTCGGTACCAGCAAATTGCCTCATCTTATGTTCCTGGTCTTCATTCTTGCGTTTTGTATTCTTGGTCCTCGTTCCCAAGTTCCTTCATTTAGTCTGGTGGTCAGTCTTCAGTTTGTCAATGTCTTCTCTGCTTGTACTGTTCCTTGCTTCCCTATCTGCCATTCCGCCCTGCCTTGGATGGATCTCTGGGTTTTGACTTCGACTTGCCTCTCAACCTGATTGAACTCCACCTGTTACTGACCACTGCCTGGACCTAGACTCTGTTGAATGTCGCCAGTCCTGATTTCTGTCTCTGGTTCTGCCAGTCTTCAGCCTGCCCAGACTCTGGCCTGTGACTCGACGACTTTGATGGATCTTCACCTCTGCAGCAGAGGCCATGCCTAAGTCCTGCCAGCCACAGTACCAGAGGGCTCAACCTAAGAGGAACGAGGGCTGCTATAGGTGAAGCTCCAGTTGTCCCTCTGCCACAACCAGCTTCCCCAGCTAACAGTGGGGACCTGCAGGGATCCTCCTGCAGGATGTGTCAACTCCACCTTGGTCCAAGGTCCACAACTGCCAGACTGCCAAGGTCATGGACTTGGTGGATGCCAATGCCCTCCAGGCCATTCTGGGATTGGCACAGAAACTTCACGAACAACAGCATTTCCTAGACCTCTTGGTGACATCCATGGAGTGACTCAATGCCCGCCTAGATGCTACAACAGCTTCGGCCACTTCATTCATGCGGCTGCCTCACTGGCTCTAGCCATACCGAATTGTCCCATCTTGCATTCACCATCTCCAGCCTGGGATGTTGGGGATGTGAAATAGTGCCAGGGATTTCCTCAACCAGTGATGCATGCATTTCTCTCTCCAAGTGATGATGTTTCCTAATGATGCAGTCAAGATGACATTCATCTTGTCTCTCTCGATAGGGAGGCCTAGGCCAGAGATTCTTCAAGATCTGCAGCAGTTTCTGAGAGCCTTCAAGGTAGTCTTTGACAAACATGGCCGGTTGGCCACTGTTGTTTCTGACCTCCTCCGGTTGCGCCAGGGCACCCAGACCTTGAGATTACACTACTGAATTCCCAACCCTGGCCACAGAGCTTAACTAGAGGGAAGACAGGCTTCACAGCATCTTCCTGGAAGGCATGTCCACCTGAATTATGGACAAGCTTGTTGCCCATGACCTTCTGGAATCCTTGGACAAGCTCATCGACCTAGCTGGGAGGATTGACTACCGCATCCAGCAACGAGCTAGGGAGCTCCCCCCCCTCCACCATGTAGGGCCATCCCGATGGCTCCCTGCTTTCAGCATCCACTCTCTTCACTGGCAGCAGCATCATCAGTACTGAAGTGCCCAGAAAAACCCATGCAGTTGGGGCAGGAGCGCCTTGTCCCCAAGGATAGGCTTCACTGACACCAGCTAGCACTGTGCCTCTATTGTGCCACTACTGGGCACCGGCTCGCACAATGCCGGGAAACTTCAGAGGCTAGGATCTGGTGGGGAGGTGATCCTAGGCTTTATGACTCCGGCTCCTCAACTGACACTCCCGGTGACCATCATTGTGGACAACAAGGAATTTACCATCCAAGCTCTGGTTGACCAGCACTGGGGAGGATTTTTTGATGAAAGGACTGGTGGATCATCTACAGCTTCCCACGGTACTCAGGAAAAAACCCTTAATTATTTCTTAGATTCATGGGGATCCTTTGCCCGGCCAGATCATCCTTGCCACCATTCTCTTGACTGTACATACGGGGCTTCTCTATGAGGAATGCATCATTTTTCACATTATTGACAGAGCTGTTCATCAGATTGTCTTGGGGCTTCATTGGCTAGAACTGCACAACTTCACTGGGCCTCATTACAGCTTGCCAGCTGGAGCTCTCACTGTTTGGAGTGGGTGGAACCTCATTCCAGCTAGCCCTGGTGGCCATCCTACTGGGTCGCCCCCCACAGTACAGCGACTTTGAAGATGTGTTCTCTAAAAAGAAGGCCAAGTCACTGCTACCCCCTAGAGAATACGACTGCAGCATTGAGCTCCTGCCCGATACCAAGCCTCCTCAAGGCAGAGTGTATCCCTTATCTCTCCCCTAAACCATGCGATGTCGGAGTATATTTATGAAAACTTAGACCATGGCTTCATGCAATGATCCACATCTCCAGCTGGTGTGGCTTCTTTTTTATCTCAAAAAAAGATGGGTTGTGCCGGCCCTGCATCAACTACTGCGGACTAAATGCAATTACCAAAAATGATCGGTATCCTTTGCCTTTGATCTCTGAACTGTTTGACCACTTTCAAGGGGCAAGGTTCTTCACAAAATTAGATTGCCAAGGAGTCTACAACATGATTTAGACTTAGTCTGGGGATGAATGGAAGACAGCATTCAACACTCGAGATGGGCATTACGAGTATTGGGCGATGCCCTTCAGCCTATGTAATGCCCCGGCTGTCTTCCAAAAGATGATGAATGAGATCTTCAGAGACCTTCTCTATGGATCCAGACAAGGTTAAAAGTATCCAGGATTGGCCTCAACCACCTGGGCTACAGGCCCTTCAAAGAATCTTGGGCTTCGCCAACTATTACAGGCACTTCATCACAAATTATTCCAAGATCGCTGCTCCTCTCATCATACTTACCTTTAAGGGGCTAACACTAGGCTCTGGCCTCCTGATGCCATAGCAGCCTTCCACAAGTTAAAGGATGCTTTCCTACGAAAGTCCTGTATTCACCACATGGACCCTATACGCCCCTTCACCATAGAGGTGGACGTCTCCACCATGGGGGTAGGGGCAGTTCTAAGTCAGTATTCCCCTAAGGGGATCCTCCATCTTTGCTCATTCTTTTCAAGGAAATGTTCAATTGCTGAATTCACTAAGGCATAGGAGATAGAGAGCTCCTGATGATCAAGCCAGTGCTTGAGGAGTGGTGCCACTGGCTAGAGGGGGAACTAAGCACCATATTACCATCTACACAGATCATAAGAATCTGGAACACCTTCATCATGCACAACAAGCCTATTGGTCTCTGTTTTTTGCACATTTTGATTTCGAGCTGAGGTATTGTTCGGCCCTCAAGAACATCTGAACAGACACCCTCTCATGCTCTTTCCTGGTAGAGTATATCCCGGAACCTCCCAGGAAAATCTGTGATCTGGCCAGAATCGTCCTAGCACCTCCATGACCATCCAGCCAGGGAAGACTATATTCCCTGCAAACTCAGAGAAAAGGTATTGAGTTGGTCCCAAGAATCCAGTGTCAAGGACACCCTGGGAGTGCCCAAACCCTTGCACTTCTCCAGCAATTCTACTGGTGGCCTCAATGAAGCAGGACGTTTGGGCCTACATGGACTCTTGTCCCATCTGCGCGCAACAGTAAGCTCTGTTGGAACAACCCCTGGATTGTTACAGCCTTTGCCAGCCCCCAGGGAACCCTAGACTCATCTGTCTACTGATTTCATAGTGGATCTCACTCCTCTCAGTCAGTGCCACCTTAATTTGGGCGGTTGTTGACCACTTCTCAAAGATGGCTCATTTTGTCCCACTTCTGGGTCTCCCTTCTGCACTGGAACTGGCATGTCTTTTTACATGCCATATCTTCCATTTACTCAGACTCCCCAAGCACATCACATCAGACCAAGGAATACAATTCACAGTAAAATACTGGCATTGGTTGTGCAAGAAGTTCAATGTCACCCTGGATTTTATGACAGCCTATCATTTACAGGTGAATGGTCAGTCTGAGCATACTAACTGGACACTCAAGAACTTCCTCCGATTATATGCCAATGAACATCAGGATAATTGGGCTTCCCTTCTGCCCTGGGCAGAGTTTTCTCACAATTCGCACATTTGCAGCTCCACCAGTCTCTCACCATATCAAGTGGTCTATGGCAAACAGCCCCTGCCTCCTCTATGATGGTACCTTCACCAGCTGCCCAGCTATCTGCCCAAGAACTCCATGGACCTGACAATAGGCTCTTTCAAAGGGCAGCCCAAAGAGCCAAGAAGACAACAGATGCCCACTGGAGGCCCGCTCCTAACTTCAAAATGGGCAAGAAAGTGTACCCTCTATGCAACTCGCTCCTCGCTACATAGGGCTGTTCCCTATTCTCTGCCAGGTTTACTTGTGTCCTACCAATTGAGGCTGCCACCCACATTGGGTATACATAACATATTCCATGTGTCTCTGTTAAACCCCTAATCCTCTACTGGCCCCCACAAGCACACAACTGAGACCTCAGGAGCTTACTTCCGAAGACAGCACTATCTACAAAGTTAAAGAGATTCTAGATTTCAGATGGCGGGGAGAAAGATGAGAGTATCTTATCTCCTGGAAAGGGTATGGGCCCGAAGAAAATACCTGGGAACCCGTTTCCAACAATCTTCTAAGGGAGTTCCACGCCATGCATCCCAGGAAACCAACACCCTCAGGGGGGATGGGATTTAAGGGGGAGGCTGCTGTTGCGTTCAGCAGTCCGCAGGGCAGGCCCACAAATGTGACCCATAAACTGCCACCCTTACCAGCACCTCTGACAGCAGCATCTGATCCCCTGACGCTGGGGAAGACCCCCAAAGGAATGTGTGGCCAACCGTCACATTCCTTTACCTTTGGCTGCCCCCGCTGAAGCTAACAGTTCCTCTTCCAGGTGCACCCAGTCCGCCTTGCGCTGCCTTCCCAGCCCCCGCAAGGTGCATGGACTTGACTTGCCCTCCTCTTAAAAGAGCCTGTGGTAGGAATCAACCTGCAGTGCCTAAAGATGACATCACAACTCTGGCATATATAAGGCCACTCCTGAACTTGCTCCCTGCCTCGGCAATAGGTCGACTACCTTGGTAGAAGCAAGTTTCCTCAGCATGTGTCCCTGGTCTTCGTCCCTGCATTCCTGTGCTCCAGTCCTTGTCAGCACTGGTCTTCATTCCCAAGTTTCTTCGTCTAGTCCCATGGTCAGTCTTCAGTTTCTCATCTTCATTCCTGTGGTCAGGCTTCAGTTCTTCAGTCTCTTCTCTGCCTGTGCCGTTTCTTGCCTTCTTGCCTGTCGTTCCGCCCACCTTCCCACGGATGAATCTCTGATTTTGGACTTCGGCTTGCCTCTTGAACTGATTGAACTCTGCCTGCCACTGACCACTGCCTGGACCTAGACTCTATTGAACGCCACCTGCCCTGACGACACTCTGTCTCTGGTTTCACCTGTCTTCAGCCTGCCCTGGACTCTGGCCTGTGACTTAATGACTTCAACGGATCTTCACCTCTGCAGCAGAGGCCCATGCCTAAGTCCTGCTGGTCCCAGCACCCAAGGGCTCAACCTAAGGGGATTGAGGGCTGGTATAGGTTGGGCCTCTGTCACAGCCAGAACCACCAGCACATAGTGGGGACCTCCAGGACTCCTCCCTGTAAGGTTGTGTCAACTCGACCTTGGTCCAAGGGTCCACACTGCAACATCTTCCCTAGATCAAAACCCCCAAGATACTCCTACCCCATACCCCACACATTCCCTAGATCCAAATTCTGACTCCACCACACACACATGGCCTACTCCCCCAACTCATTCCTCCAGTCTCTCTCTCCCATCCGCTTTCTAGATTCTACCAGCTAGCTCCCCTGCCTCACCTCTGAAATTGCACTCTAGGCACCCCCCCCCCCCCCCCCCCCCCCGGCACAAACAGCCATCTCTTTTCTACACCATGTAGCTGTCAGAGCGTGAGTTCCTGAACTCCCGTGCTCTCATCCGTCTCACAGAAACAGTGAGGGTGTTTGGGGTATCGCACAGCTCACAATTAATGAGCGACGAATGCCGCAGGGAAAAACTACACCAACTCGGCTCCTTCTCCTGCCTGCTTGCTTGCTTTGGGAGTGTAGCTTTTGGTGCAAACAACTTCACTGGTCCCTCCTCCTGCCAGTTCATGGAGCTAGTTCAATATAATGCCACAACAAGCTGGCTCCTCAAATTCTGCATGAAAGCAGATGAGTTCTGCATTGGGAAGAAATTCAACATTGTGACAAATTCCCCAAGAAGTAAAATATATGTACACACTGCATATAATACATAGTTCACATCCTTCCTGTCAGCTTTTTCTGCAGAAAGCCAAGTGAATTGGGAAAGCTCTGCAGTTTGACTTCTTTCTCTGCCCGTGAAAGCATAAACCAAGCAAGAGATGGTTCTCCTAGATTTCTAAAGTGGAGCTTGCTGATTAAGTACATTAGGATTTCAAACAAACAGATCATAAAAGAGAACAGAAAGTACAAATAGTGATACTGATGTTATAATGTCTAGGGTAACTGTTTACTGCAAATCACAAACTTCTAGCTGTAGACAAGTTTTTGCTACCAGTTAGGCAAATGCATAATTAGTCCCATGTAAAGTAAACTACTTTTACCTCTTGAACTTTTAACAGATATTTGGTACAGTGAGAGATCTCATAATTTCTTTTCGTTAGTTGGGGAAAAAAGGGGTTGAATATACCACAGCAATAACCAGCGCTAACAAAAGAGTGGTAACCAAATAAACACCTTTTTTCCAGAAGCTGACATTCTTTTGGAGGCCAGGAAGAACGAAAACAGAATTTGACAACTGATAAGGGCTGCAAGACCCATCCAGTCTATCCATTTTCCTCTCTTGTTGCAGTATCACAAAACCTATTTGATATCTTTACCTACCCCTCCCTCACATCTAAGGCTCTTCTGTTAGCAGTCCTCTAAAAGTAACAAAAAAAAAAAAAAAGAGAGCCACTCAGCAGAAAGCATATACAACACGGATTCCTTTGTTACATTATATTCAATCATTTTTAAAAGCCCGCATTTGTGTTTATTAATCCATTCATTTGCAGTCTCGCATTACTCCATATAAGGGAACACATTGCAGAGAAATTAGAGCTCACATAACACTGAACTAGAAATTAGTTTAGAGCATTAATCCTCTCCAGGAATATGCATTCCCATTAGATTAAGGGAGATTTATTATTGATCGTAAACCAAAACAATTGCAGAGTATATGGACTGTGTGCCAGACTGATTACAGACCCCATTACTCTTAGCCATGCAACAAGCTAATTGCTCGCTCCACAATGTCAAATGATCTACATTACCCCCAATTATTATTATTTTTTTTTTAAATAGCTTTCAATTCAGTTATATCTGCAATGCCAGTCCTTTACAACCGTAATCCATCTGTGGCAAACCACTCAGCTGAGAACTTCATACCCAAAGTCAAGGGTCAGCTTTTACAAAATTTCCCCAAAGTCACATGAATAGTAACCACATGATCATCACAAGGTGTTGCCAGAAAGGAAAGGCAGTATTATTTGAAAGGACTGAGTGGCACATGGTTAACAGAATGGGAGACAAGCCAACAGCGCACAGCTTTGCTTGCCATCACAACAGTGACTGACCCAGAAGCTAAGAAGCAGGAATCTGAAGTGAATTTACCAGCAAATTCAATTTTTTTTCTTACGGGGCTGATGCAATAAATTTGCGTAGAAAACGGGCTCTGAACAGTCAGCACCTGCTTTCTTAACGAGCCCTAGGCACCCCCAAGGGGGCGCCATGCAATATTTAAATTAGGGGGTCGTGCTAGTAAGAAGAGCTAGGGTTGCTTGCACGCCCCTAGCACCTCCTTGCTAACGTGTATCTGATTGGCGTTGGCGGTCCGCCAGTTAGGAAAACTGAGGCCGAGTTTATCAGCGTCAATTTTCCTAAACGCCGCACAGAAGTTTGTCATTCGAGTGTCTGTTTCCTGCACCCGACTGCCAGTTTTGTTTTTTTTTCTACTCTTTAACTTTAAGTTTGTTTTTCCTCCTACTTAATATCGCAACGATATTAAGTAGGAGGCAGTACAGAAAAGCAGTTTTTTCTGCTTTTCTGTACTGGTTTAAGGAGCATTCAGCAATTAACGCCTGCTCCAGGCAAACATTAATTGCTGAGCACTGAATGTGGGTTCTAGATGCACATTTTTTATTTTTGCATCCGGAGTGAATGCTAATAGCCTCAATCACATGCATTTGCATGTGATTAGCACTATTAGACTCACTCCGCGTCAGACATGCATTGAATAGGGGATTCATTAGCGCCTATTCAACCCATGTCCTGAGTGCACTGTATTGCATCGGTGCCTATGTCAGCTAAGAAACTCTTGCATATGATTAATTGCTAGCACTGTATGGAACTGCTGTAGGATATCTGGGTTGTTTTTGTTTTATTTTAAATCATTTAGCATACATTTTTATTCTGTAGATCCACGTAAACAATCTATGGATTACAATAAAACAAAAATCCAAAAACATATCATTAAAAACAAATCAAAATTTAAAGACCAATCACAAACAACAATCCATATACTGCCAAATTTAGACTGTATAACCTACAAACTGCTGGCTACCTGACAGAGCAAATAACGGATTCAATGGGGAAAAGTTTCCAAATACAGATTTTCCTGAATGACTAGTGTTTATTTATTTATATTTATATTGCACTCTTTTTTTTTCAGCGCTTCAAAGTGGATTAAATTCAGGTACTGGAGGTATTTCCCTGTCCCCAGAGGGCTTACAATCTAAGTTTGTACCTGAGGCAATGGAGGGTAAAGAGACTTGCCCATGGTCACAAGAAGCGACAGAAGGACTCGAACCCTGGTCTCCTGGTTCGTGGCCCACTGCTCTAACCACTAGGCTACTCCTCCACTACATTTTCCAGAGATCAAGAGGGAGAAGAATTGGGGGGGGGGGGGGGGGGGAGTGATAGCAGCGCACACTCACAGATTCCAAAGTACCATAAACACCAGACGTGGGTAAAACTGGCTGCAGTTTTATTAATAACAACAATATACAACCATGATCATGTACCCAAGCCATAGAGCTGTTAAGTGCCCCCTTTCTGTGCAGGCAGCACGGCACCTCCAGCCCGGGGCTCGCTACAACTAAGCAAGGCCCTGCCTTCCGTGTGCTTCCGGTCACCCGCCTCGCCCAAGCAAGGTGACTGCCAAATCGAAGGATGGAGGCATCTGGTCTGCTGCTGCTCTGGGGCCGGCGGGCCCTAGTGACAGACAACCCCCGTTGCATCGAAGTACGGTATACCACATGCTGGTGGCCCCCCTCCCAGTTCAGTTATCCTGCCATAGGGCCCAGATAACAGTACGGCTTATCTGGCACCCTCCCCCCGACCAACTGCAGCCAATGACTAGGAGCCCAACAGCACCCTGTGAATAGCACACTTCAAATTATTCAAGAACAGGTCCCGTCCCATATCTGAGAGATGCACCCCATCGTTGCAGAACAGCTCCATGCAATCCACGCATAACCAGTTGTGGTGCCTCATGTGCAAGCCACCCCGTTCGATGAAATTGACGATCTGCTTGTTTAATTTCTTCATCCACTGTCCCCAGATTAGCGAGATCAGGAACTGGTGCCAGGGGGGATGATCTCCGACCACATAAGCCTGGTGCAGAGCATTAAGGACAAGATGATCGTGATGTCATTCCTCATACTGTCCAGGAGCAGGCGCCCCGGCGTGATTCTCAAATCGTTGCCTCCGAGGTGTATGATTAATACCTCTGGAGGGACAAATTTTGCTAGTTGCTCCCTTAGCAGGGGGATAAGCTGGTCCCAATGCATGCCCCTCTGACCCAGTCATCACACTATCCTGTTCATTGGCGCTATTGCCCAGTTGCTCACAGACGGTATTTTTTATTGCACGCTGCTCTGTCCAGAACTCAAACAAGTGTCCAGTGATCCGTATCAACTGATGTCGCCGGTGGGTCCTGAAAGACAGAAGTTGTTATAGTAAATTGCTGCAATCTCGATGCGAAGACTGGGGATGTGCCTCGCCCGCACCAACACGTTTATTTAAAAACACCTCAAGGCTATTAGCCTCAGGAGTTCCGAAACATGAGTGCATCTCGCAGACTGCCGATTATGTGCAGGACTGTTTGGTTGTCACACCAGAATATCACCTTTCTGTTCGCTAGCTGCTCATACCAAATATGGAGCACCACCACTATCAGGAACAGCTCCAGGAAGGTGGTATTCGACGTGACCCCTGAATCTACCCAATTATTTGGCCATGTCTCTGTGCACCAGCTGCCTTGACAGTATAGACCAAAGCCAATGCCCCCCCGAGGTATTGGAGAACAGCTCAAGGTCAAAGCTGAAATCAGCCAGGAATTTTTCCCACCCCCTGAAGTCCTCACACATAGCATGGGTAACTCGCAAGCAGTGGAACTGCTTTGTTTGTGACTGTCATTTTCACAGAAATCAATCAGCGAAGAAATTACCAAACAAGCAAAAGCCAGGATCCCGATTAGGGATTGCACTGTGGCTAGGGTTACCTTGTGAGCAAGGCATGCGACCTGGATCAGTTCGACCAGCTTCTCAATTTTATTGACCCGGAGTGTGGACAACATTTGAATGGTGTCGAGCTCGATTCCAAGGAACGTAAGCACTTTAGTTGGTGGTTCCAACTTGTCTGCTGCCAGCGGAACGCCAAAGTCTCTGGCCATGATTTGAAAGCCGTCTAAGAGATGGCAGCACACATCTGAGTCACAAGGGTCCACAAACAGAAAATCATCCAAATAGTGAACAATGCTTGTCATACTGGTGCGCTGGGACAACTCCCAATGCAAGAAGGTGCTGAAAGCCTCAAAATGCACTCCCCCTGCATCAGTGGCAGGGGGTGGCAAGAAATTTGAATCAAGCAGTTACCAACAAGGGCCCTGAACTTGGTGGTCGGTGAAACAGATAAGTATGGGAAAATAAGTGTGGGAGCTTGCTGGGCAGACTGGATGGGCCAATTGGTCTTTTTCTGCCGTCATTTCTATGTTTCTATGAAACTGAGCACCCCATAGGCATGCACCTATCGAAGTAATAAGCACCCTCAAAAAAGAACTCTAGCAGACGGAAGTCATCCAGAAGTCCTGGTAAGAGCCAGAAGGCTGACTATGTCCACCTTAGCCATGAGAGTCCCCTCCCCACAATCCCTGAGGAGGTCAAGTGCAGTGTCGAAAGAGGCATAAGAGACCGAAAGGCCTCCTGGGGGATGAAGTCATTCCCTGCCCCACCAGCTGGGTGAGAAAGGTTATATAAAAGCCTAAACTTACCCACTTCTTCCTTGGGCACTACCACCAATGGTGATAAAACCATACTGTCGAAGGGAGGCAGGGGGAAGGTGCCCGCAACCCCACCGAGACTAATTTCCACAGACAGCTTTTCCCCCGTACAGCCTCAGCTAACCTGGTAGCAAAAGGCGCATTCGTGTGGCTTGACTGGTTCAGAGGACCCTCGTAAGGGATTCTGAAGCCATCTTTAAAATCCTTGTGCAGAGTAACCACTGCGCACCTATTGGCTTAAAAGCTGAGACCCGCACCAGCTGTTCCCATCTAAATGGAGTCAGGGCTCCTAAATAAGGACTACTTACCTCTACCACCGGGAGCTTTGTACATTTGGTCGCGGGGTGACTCGTGGCGCAGGAGGTGCAAGTGTGTTTCTACTTACAATCCTGCGCCATACTCCCCCTTTATTATATCACCAGCAGGTTTTGGCAATGTTAGATGCCCATCCCTGACCTTAGGAGACCCCCTGGGGCCGAAAGGAGCCTCCAAGCTCCATACTATCATGTGGGTGAACCACAACTCAACGTCACGAGTGCCCCAGGACATGGATGGGGTGTCCGCTCTCCTTTCTCTGAATCGCTTGTCATAGTTCAACCAAGCAAATCCCTCATATGTGGATTGAGCACTGACCAGGTATGACCACATTGCCAAGTGCAGTGAGGTGTCAGCTCAGCCAACTATCGATACTAGCCATGCAAAGGGCCACACACAATTATTAATAGTCCTTGAGACCCGATGGGGACCCACAAAAGCTTCATGTAGTCTGCGTCCCTTGCGCAACCCTTTTGCCATCTGCACCCTTCCATCAGACTAAATATGTCGATGTACTGGTGACTGCATATGCAGCGCCAGAGTGAATGCGGGACACCTTGCTGGCAGCGGTGGTGTTCCACAATCCCTCTGCCACAGAAGACCCACGTGAACTAGATGAGGATACTGATGAGGAACTCCTGCTGCCTGAGGAGTCGAGTGGTGGGAGTGCCTCCTACTTTTCCTTTTATGCCTCTGTTCTGCAACCTTGCTGCCCTCTGCAAGGGGTTGTTCGATGGCTACTCCCCTCTACCCCTGGCAGTTTCCGGTCAGCAGTACACCGAGCGATTCCTCCTCAGGTGGGGCTGTGCTATCGGGATCCACCTGTGGGGTCGGGTGGCAAACGGGGCTATAGGCTTGTGGCCATGCGGCATGGCTATCAAATAAAGGGCTTAAAAGTACCCTCTTCCTCTTTTTTTTTTTTTTTTTTTTTTTTTAATTCCGATAAAACCAAATGGTAGCCGGGGAAGAGATGACCAGTTTGCAGTGAAGGCAGCAATGTGGGGAGCAGGAGCCAAAAGGGACGAAGTCAGGGTGTGCTGCCCAGATAGCTCCCCATGCTGCTGCTACCACCCCCAGGATAGCCTACGGGCTTCAATTGGCCCAATGAGCTGTCCCCAGACCTCCCATACTGCCCCCAAGACTCGACCCTCCCATTGGGGGGACCTCTCCCATCCTGCCACCTCAGCCCTGCTGCCCTCCCTCTCTGGCAATGCAGCGCCCGTCAGCGCATGCCTGAACCATCGGGATAGATGTTGACGTGCAGACAATGTCATCACTCGGCACAGGTGCCGCTTTTTACTTTGCCGATACACCATGGGCAAGCGCCATGGTCCTCCCACTTTTCTGCTCCAGGTGCGGCACCGGTTTATCGGCGGCATCCGTGCACTGACCCGGCGTCGTGCCTTTCTCTGTAGAGAAAAGTAGCATCTCAGTGAGCACCGATTTCAAATACGAAAGAGCTTTCCTCTGAGTGGCCTTTAACACCAATGCAAGTAGTCTGAAGCTAATCTAAAAGCAGATAACCAATTAAATCTTCCTAAAATTGGGATATGTATCTGGTAACCACTGCTCAAAACAATGCAGGCTACTGCATCTTGCCCCAGCTCGGGTCAGAAAATGGGTGCAAATATTTGAGGCACCTAGCAAGATGAAGTTTATACAAGGGCCCTTTGGGTTACTGCCCTGATATCAGGTTTCAGTGGCAACCTGGAATCTAATATAATCCCCAAATTAAATGAAGTGTGCACTCAAAACAACTATCTCCCACCTGTGCTATGCATAGGCCCATCATAACGGTGAATGATTCTCCCGCAGAATCTGTTTCTTTTAAATTAAGAGACAATCTATTTGTCAACCAGGCACTGACCATTTTAAAGTAATAAGGTAAATTCTGCCTAAAATCAGCAAGATAACGAATGGCCAGCAGAATCTCTTTATAAGTAGAGAAAACAAGTGGAAATTAATGAACACATTTTTTTAAAAAATTAGTACAGTTAAGTTGACCCTGCTTTCATAATTCAAAATCTAAAAAATTAATCTGGCAACTTATTGTTTATTGTGTTCCAGTTTGCAGTCAACAAGAATGGAAGTTTTCCTCCTCATCTGTTCCTGTTCTATTAAGTCCAACAGTAATTAAGACCTGCATGTGACCCCTGCTCCATGAGTATAACGAGACCAAAAGCTAAACTGAAGTTACATCAAAGAACTTCCTGTTCTGCCTCTGCCTCCTACAATGGTCCTCCCTGAACTGTGTGAACACTTCATCAGCAATTCATATAGTCAGGAACTGACATCTCAAGAAAGCAATTTATCATCCTACATCAGCGTTTATGCCGCACGGACATGTACAGGTAAACAGTGTCCCATCACCATATTCACGGGAAAGTCAGTTGTAATTACTGTAGGAATTAAAAGAACTAAGTGGAAAATTCCCATTCATTCAGACTGACAATATTTGAAAGAAAATACATGTCCATCATCCACAAGCCAGTTGTGTTTTACCTTTCCTTATCAAGAAATTTGCATCGACAAAACCCGAGAAATAAAGAATCCTTTCAGTGGGGAGTTTCCAACCATCAGAATGGCTAGTTGACTAGTCATCTCCAGTAACGTGCATTACCAAAAGCAAAGAATGATCACTAAAACACCAGGAAACCGCCACTCCAGCAAGATAAGGATACAAAGGGCCCTGGTTACTACAACACAAGACGGGAGAAAACCCTTAAGTATATAGACCAAAAAAAATGGAGTTGGTCCGATTTAACGTGATCCCTTCTCATTCTGCACTTACTATATATATATAATGAAAAGCAATCAGCATCTGATAAGGTAATGTAGCATAAACAAGCACCAGGTACAATGCACCTATGCCAAAGTATGCTAAGCTTGCAAATAAAGGCCTTTACCAACTCTGTCAGGGAAAAAGCTGTATTGCCTGGTCTTGAACCAGGGACTGCTGGGTCTAGGGCTGGTGTGTTGTGAATGGTGCCACAGGATGGCTCAGAGAAAGCAAACTTCAACCTAAAGAGAGCCTGCTATAGAGCCTCACTCCGAGGTCCTCAGGGGGCTCAAAAGAAGTGTTGGGACAACTCCCAGGTGTTCCCATTTAGACTGCATGGAGGTCAAAGAAAGGTGTGGGTTTCCAGAGGAAACCCGTGAGTTCTGTATTAACATCATATGTAATGTGAAGTTTGGAAGTCTTGTCTCTAATCGTGTGTGAACTGTTATTGGAAAGAATCTACCATTCAAAGACCTGGACTGGAAGTAAGCCTCATCCCATTTGTGATTTACCTTTATTAGGAATTATCCCTTTGTTTTCCTGCAGTGCACAAATCAGGAAGTGTTCTATGCTTGCATTCCTAATAAAATCTCTGTTGCAACATAAATTCAGTGAGCGGGTGCTGCAGAAGTCTTCAGCCTGACACTCTTCAGAAGTTTTTGCTTTACGCTACCATCCCGCTAATGCCCTTATTTTATATTTAATTACACAGACAAAAGTTAACACTCCTAAAATAATGGATATCCATTTTATACCTATTAAATATGCTCAATCACTTTGTGCTAGACAAGGTAGGGTTATAAATTCAGACTGCGTTAGGGTTGATTACCACTGTTATACTGAACAAATCACATTAATTCATAAAATGCATGGCTATTCCACTCCTTTAACAGACTGATGACATTAATTCCTTGTCATGGCCCAGGAAGCATTTTTTATTCACATTCATAGTAAAAAGTTGTAATTGCTCTGTATAAAATGATAACATGCTTTTAGACTGGAAAATGTATGAATTATTAATCTATGCAAATAATCTATACAGTTCTCTTAGGAACTATTCCACAGGCAATTGAGAACCATGCAAAAGGAACTCACCCACAGCCTACAAAGGACCAACCATTTCCAAGCTTTTATTATTTGGGATCCCAGTCATTCTGCGATAGAAACCACACAATTCACCACAAAATAAAAGTTCTTCAAAAGCAAATATGTAGCAGTTTCCCACAAGTGTTTTTTTTTTAGTGCCATTCCTAGTCTTCCCCGTCGCACAACCCACAGTTTGGTGGCCAATCAAATGAGTCACTCAGTTTTAACAAATATTGGAGCACATCCGAGTGCAATAAGAATTAACATACATCTGTACACTTATAAGCTAGTGTCTACACAAATGAGAATGTACGCATGCATTAAAGCTTTACTTCCCATATGCCAATGCATTTAAACATAAGTACTATGTAGTGCCTTCTTTTAATGTGAAAAAAAAGTCAGGACAACGCTATAGCCAGCTTGGAAGACTTGAGCCAACAGCAGCTTGGCATTGCCATCATGCTAATTACCCTTACAAAGGAAGTCCTTTAACAGCCAGCTTTTTTTGGGCAAGATGGTGTACTTTTGGGTGTGCATTCATATATTTTTATTGAACTCACAAGAATTATATAAACTATTTCAATATAACACCATCAACGTGTTGAGAGGAACAGGTTAGCATTCTCTGAAATGTTCCCTGTTCCACAAGCAGGTCCCCAGAGGCAGGCAGAGCTCCAGAGTCTCAATGCGTGGATGAGAAGATGATGCAAAGACGACGGATTTGGTATTGTAAGAAATTGGGCAGCCTTCTGGGGAAAGTGAAGTCTTTTTTTTATGGAATGGACTCCACTAACCAGGGTGGAACCAGGCTACGGGTGATAACCTTTAAAAAGGAAGAGCAGCTTTTAAACTAGAACAAAGGGAAAAGCCAACAATCAATCAGCAGCACATGGTTCAGAGGGAGGTATCTTTAAAGGATACTAATGAAGCAGTAAAGTTAGAGCATCAAAACAGAAAGGTTCCAATAAAAGCAAAAGTAGTCCATGTGCCTATAAGTAAAGAATCATCTGAGCTAAAGGATTCCAAATTATTCCTGACAAATGAAAAGCAGAATGTTAATACAAACAAAACACAACACACACTCTGAAATGTCTGTATGTCAAAACACACACTCTGAAATGTCTGTATGCCAAAAGTCCAAGAAATAAGGTGGGAGAGTGTATAGCCGTGAATGAGTTAGACTTAACTGGCATCTCAGAGACATGGTGGAAGGAAAACAAACAATGGGATATTGCCATACCAGGACAAAATCATATCGCAATAATAGGAAGGAGTGTGTGTAGTGTATGTGGTGGGGGGGGGGGGGGGGGGGCGTGTGGTGCTTTATGTCTGGGATGGTATAGAGTCCAAGAGGATAAAGATCCTACAAGAGACTAAATTACAATAAAATCTTTTTCAGTAGAAATCCCATGTTTGTTGGGAAAGAGTATAGAGATAGGAGTATGCTACCATCCACCTGGCCAAAATGATAAGACAGACGATGAAATGCTAAGAGAAATTAGGGAAGCTTAACCAAATTGGTAGTGCAGTAATAATGGGAGATTTCAGTTACCTCAATATTGACTGGGTAAATAAACATCAGGATAAGCTAGAGAGATAAAGTTCCTGGATGGAATAAATGACAGTTTTATGGAGCAACTGGTTCAGGAATCGGCAAGAGACGGAGCAATTTTAGATCTATTTCTTAGTAGAGCACAGGATTTGGTGAGAGGTAACAGTGGTGGGGTTGCTTGGTAATAGTGATCGTATGATCAAATTTGAATTGACTGGAAGGGGGACAGTAAATCAATCCATGGCTTTAACACTAAACTTTCAAAAGGGAAACTTTGATAAAATGAGAAAAATAGAAAAAAACTGAAAGGCATAGCTACAAAGGTTAGGAGTGTAGAACAGGCATAGACATTGTTAAAAAATGCATCTTAGGGTTCTACATAGGTTGGTCATATCCCCATATTGGGCTTGCAGGATAGAAAATCCCGCTCATCTGAAATACCCTGCAACATTAAGTCATGGATTGTGGGAGGGCACCCTAATTCAAATATTTAAGGGTCGTGTCATGAAATATGTTTCTGATATGGTAGAGACTTTGATACCATTACTGCCAGAACTGTGTGTCTTGGGTGTGCTTCGTGATAATATTGATTGCTCCAAAATTGAATTGATGTTTCTGGTAAAGGGGATTTGTATGACTAAAAACATGTAGTTTGACAAAGTGGACCTCTTATGAAGCTCCTACATTACATTTTTGGAAATGTCTGAGCTGTTAAATTGGGATTTTAAGACATGTTTCTTGAAAAAGCAGAATAAGATCTTCATTCCATCGGATTTGGGGCGCTTATATCATGACACTGCCTTCTTCCAAGTAAAATATACTCTACATAAGAATTGATAATTAAGATATGTGATAATTTATAATTATTGATAATTTTTGGATATTGCAGCTGAAGAAATATTTAGGGGGGGGTTTGGTTGATTGGGGGAAAAGGTAATCAATTTATTGTGACTATTTGTAACTGTTTAAGATTGTAAATGGTTGAAAATTTAATAAAGATGTGTTATTAAAAAAAATACCATCTTAGAATTGCAGTCCAGATGTATTCCACGCATTAAAAAAGGTGGAAGGAAGGCCAAGCGATTGCCGACATGGTTAAAAGGTGAGATGAAAGAGGCTATTTCAGCGAAAAGATCTTCCTTCAAAAATTGAAAGAAGGATCCATCTGAAGAAAATAGGAAAAAGCATAAGCATCAGCAAGTTAATGTTAAAATACTGTTAAGACAGGCTAAGAGAGAATTTAAAAAGGCGCTGGCCATAGAGGCAAAGCTTTTTAAAATATGTCCAAAATAGGAAGCCTGCGAGGGAGTCAGTATGACATTAGATGATCGAGGGGTTTAAGCAGCATTTAGGGAAAATAAAGCATTCGCAAAAAGACTAAATTAATTCTTTGCTTCAGTGTTTACAGATGAGGATTTGGGGAGATACCTGTTCCAGAGAAAGTTTTCAAGGGTGACTATTCGAATAAACTGAACCAAATCATGGTGAACCTGGGAGATGTAGTAGGCCAGATTAACAAATTGAAGAGTAGCAAATCACCTGGACCAGATGGTGTACACACCAGGGTTCTCAAAGAAATAAAAAATGAAATTTCAGGCCTATTTCAAGTAATTTGTAACCTATCATTAACAGCATTCATTGTACCTGAAGACTGGAAGTTAGCCAATGTAACCTCAATATTTAAAAAGAGCTCCAGAAGTGATCCAAGAAACTAAAGGCCTGTGAGCCTGACTTCAGTGCTGAGAAAAACCATGGAAACTATTATAAAGAATAAAATCACAGAACATAGACACGGTTTAATGGGACACAGCCAGCAAGATTTACCCAAAGGAAGTCTTGCCTCACAGATCTGTTACATTATTTTGAAGAGGTTAATAAACGTGGATAAAGGTGAACCAGTATGCGTGCTGTATTTGGGTTTTCAGAACGCCTTTGACAAAGTCCCTCATGGGATAGGAGGAGATGTCCTTTTGTGAAATGCAAACTGGTTAAAAGACAGGAAACAGACAGTAGGATTAAGTGGTCTGCTTTCATAGTGGAAAAAGGTAAACAATGGAGTGCGTCAGGGATCTGTACTTGGACCAGTGTTTTTCCAATATAGTTATAAATGATCTGGAAAGGGGTATGACGAGTGAGGTGATCAAATTGGAAGATGACCCACAATTATTCAGAGTAGTTAAATCACAAGCAGACTGTGATAAAATGCAGGACCACCTTGCGAGACTGGAAGTTTGGGCATCCATATGGCAAATTAAATATAACATGGACAAGTGCAAGGCAATGTATATAGGGAAAAATAACCCATGCTGTTACACAATGTTAAGTTCCATATTAGGAGTTACCACCTAGGAAAGGTACCTAGGTGTCATAGTGGACAATGTATTTTGTGCTATGGTGGTCAAAAAAGTAAACAATATAAGAAATTATTAGGAAGGGAATGGCGAATAAAACAGGGGATGTCATAATGCCTCTTTATCACTCCATGACACCCCACATCTTGAATATTGTTTGCAATTCTGGTCACTGTATCTCAAAAAAGATATAGTTGCACTGAGAAAGGGCGACCAAAATAATGAAGGGCATAGAACAGCTCCCCTATGAAGAAAGGCTAAAGAGGTTAGGGCTGTTGAGCTTGGAGAAGAGATGGCTGAGAGGGACATGATAGAGGGTCTACAAAATCATGAAAGGGCTTGAATGGGTAAATGTCAATCGGTTATTTTCTCTTTCAGATAAGGATTAGGGGCATTCCATGAAGTTAGCAAGTAGCATAATTAAAATAAATTGAAGACAATTATTTTTCAAAACATACATTTAAGTTCTGGAATTTGTTGCCAAAGAACATGATTAAGGAAATTAGTGTAGCTGGGTTTAAAAAAGGGTTGGATAAGTTCCTGGAGGAGAAGTCCATAAACTGCTATTAATCAATAGGGAATAGCCACTGTTTGTTGCCAGCGTTAGTAGCTTGGGATCTATTTAATATTTGGGTACTTGCCAGGTACTTGTGGCCTGGATTGGCCACTGTTGGAAACAGGATCCTGGGTTTGATGGACCCTTGGTCTGACCCGGTATGGCATGTCTTATGTTCTCTTATGTACTACCACAACATCAATCTCGTAACTCTCAGTAAATTACTAAAAACATGGCTCTTTGTGGCAGCTTTTGGACTTGAAGCTGATATATGGTCTGGTTCCTAAGGCACACCCTCCTTCCCAACACATAAGAGAACTATTGATATGCAGTAAAAACTACCAGTGCCATTTCTACTGCTTTACTACTGTGATCTTTCCCCAGCCTCTAACCCAGTGCTTATTTTCCAGATGAAACCCAGAAAACTACCTTGCACTTTATCCCGTTGTCACCTAGAAGGCTGACAAAGTAGGATTGCTCTGTAGCACAGAAGTTCCTTGCATCTTGCCCAGTTCACAACCAATTAAAAAAAACCAAAACAAAATCCTATAACACAGATCAGAACTATCAGTTACACAGCATGCGCCTTACCCAATATCATGTTAAAAGACTATTTTAACAATCACCAAACTGCTACTAGTCCATTTAACCACTATATCCCTACTAATACCTCTACCTCATTATGCCTCCCAAATATTATCCTGTTACACCTTTTTATTTTTATTTTCCACCTACTGTGCCTTACTTTGCTATCACCCTGATAAATTATCTATATCAATCAGAAATGCTTACAAATGCTGTTGTAAATCTGAACTTGCTGTAACTCATGTTGAGTTGTTTTGTTGGAAAGGCATTCAATAAACAAACAAGGATGATGATGATCATAAGTGATAACATGGTACCAGCAAAACCTTTCAAACAATGAAGCTTTGAAACGTTTCCCAGTATATGATAAATGCTCTCCAATATCAAACAAATGGTCCTTCACATTTAGCCATTGAAAGACTTGCTCTTCCTGGGATTGTTTTCCTACCACGCCTTTCTCTTTGATCATGAACTAGATAATCCTGTAAGACCTCTGTGTAATAACCTGCACTGTGCTGTGTACATAGTTTTACATGCAAATGTGCGCACATTTTTTTTTGGTCTGCAGACTTTATTCTCTATGCAGCAAGGCGTTTTGAGCACATACCTGTGTAAAAACCATGCACACAAATTAGCGTTCCTCCATTTAGACAGACATTAAGGGGCAGATTTTCAAAGGGATATACGCGTAACCCCCGAAAAGCTGCCCCTTCCACCCCCTGCGCGCGCCGAGCCTATGTTGCATGGGCTCGGCGGCACGTGCAAGCCCCGGGACGTGCGTAAGTCCCGGGGCTTTCCTGAGGGTGCATGTCGGGGGGGTGTCGCGGCCGGCACGTCATCGGGGGCGTTCCGGGGCGGGGCCACGGTTCTGGCCCAGGAGCGTGGACGCGGCCTCCGGACCAGCCCCCAGACCGGAACGTGTTGTGCCAGCGCGCGCAAGTTACGCCTGCCTCGGGAAGGCATAACTTTTGAAATAAAGGTAGGGGGGAATTAGTTAGGGCCGGGGGGGGGGGGGGGGGCAGGTTAGTTAGGGGAAGGAAAGGTTGGGAGCACTGGAAAGAAAGTTCCCTCCGAGGCCACTCAGATTTTGGAGCGGCCTCGGAGGGAAAGGAGGCAGGCTGTGCGGCTCGGCACACGCAGGCTGCCGATTTTGCGCAGCCCTGCGAGCGCCGACTCCGGATTTTAAAAGATATGTGCGGCTACGTGCGTATCTTTTAAAATCCGGCGTACTTTTGTTTGCGCCGGTTGCGCGTACTTTTTAAAAATCTGCCCCTAACATTCTCCAATGCAAAGAGGTATGTAGGGCCAACTCGTGTTTAACATTGGAAATGTAACTCCTTGTCAGAGTTGGAGTAAAATTACTTCACCTATTGTTAATCTATAAGGCTAAGTCCAAAACTTGTGGTGCAGGGGTCCTGTACTCAGAATTTAAATGCATAAAACAATTTGTGCACAAATCTTCTGAGCATAAAGCACATTTTATGCATAGAGAATATGCTTTGCTCACTATTTTGTTTTGTGCACAGATTGTGTTGTGTGCACATAAATCTTGCTTATACACAGAAGACACTAATTGTGTACATAAAATATGTTTTCATACTTTATGCCTTCTGCACCCATTTTTGGGTTAATGCCCTTTTGGTTTAACTCCTGATACCTTAGCATACTATTAGGTTACTGCATCAGAAGTAAACTCAATTTTTACCATGTGAATAAAGAAATTGTGAGCTGAGAGACTTTTTTTTTTTTTTTTTTTTTAACATTAGCATTTGATGGCTGCTCAGGTTTACTGCAGGAGATCTATCTTTTTTTTTAAGTACCAGATATCTAAAAAGAACTCAAACATAAGCACATACAGAATATGAACTGTTACACCTAACAGCTAGTCATACAGTCACCAGATCCTATCATCCTTAAACATTCTTGCTAAAGTGTAAATAATTTACAGCTCCTATAGACTGATCCTAGGCAAGTATGCTATTGGTAAAAGTGATATTTCTTGCAAAATTAACACAGTCCATATTATGGTAGCACTACGTGTGTACATGTCTTGCCATAAGAGAATGAGTATACTGCACAAAAGATGTTTCCAAGCAGAAGTTAAAAACTATTGTCAATTAAAGGCCTCCCCTCCACCACAATCCTTCTAAGAAAGTCTCAGTGAATTTAGTTTCCCCAAGTTTACAGAAGGCCTATGTACTAAGTTTAAGTACTATTAGTGCACATTTAGGGCCTAATTTTCAAAAGCATTTAGGGGCATAAAACACAGTTTTCTGCATGTAAAAGGCATTTTGAAAATTGCCAGGGGTTTGTGCATAGAAAAGTATGCGCAGAAGGCATTTCGTGTGTACTAGAAAGATATGTTCCCAGGGGCAGAATTGGGACAGGGATACTATTTATGTGCATTATTTCAATTTTTGAAGGTATGATAAATAAATCTGTATGCATACATTTACACCTGCTAACGGGTTTCACACATACTGGCTATTTTTCAAAGAGGTTTTACGTGCAGAAGTCTACTTTGAAAATTCCAGCTAAACTCCACGTGGAATGTGTACATGCAAATTTTCACATTCTGCAGACTGTTGAAAATTACCCTCTCTACATATATATTTTTTTTTTTTTTTTTTTTTAAAGTCAGGTAAATTTGGCAGGAAACTTAACCAATTAAATTCTGCTAAACATACCAGGTTAAAGTTAGCTAGATAAGTTTATCCTGCTAACTTTATACCTGCCCTCTACTAGGACTAAACTCGCCCGGCTTTCACAGTGCTTACCTAGCTAAATTTAAGCCATGGCCCTGAAACACACCTATGCTACTTTTTTTTTTTTTTTTTTTTAATCTGGGTAACTTTTAACCAGGTAATAATTTATTTACCTGGCTAGAACTAATCCATTTGGCAAGGCAGGAAATGAAATCCGTGCTTGTCCAGCTGTCTTGAGCTTAGCAAGACAACCCCTTTGAATACTGACCTCATGGTCTTCAATCAGTGCAGCATTAATCACCCGTATGGAAGAAATTTGCTTCTCACACAGGGACCGCAAAGTTAGTAGCTTCTTCACTAGTAAAATTACAAAACATACTTTTAAAGCAAGTATTACTTTACTTCCAATGTACTATCGCATTAGTGCACCAAAAAAAGGGGTGGCAAGGTCATACAATCTGGGTGTACTAAGCTTGTGAGGAAAGTAGATACAGATTTAGGCCTGGATTTTCTAAGTTCGCAGAACTTAGAAAATCCGGTGGTAACGGGGGGGGGGGGGGGCGAAGCGGGGGGCAAGCCTGCGAAAGCCAGCAGCGACCGCACCACCGTGGTGCGATCGCTGCCGGGTTTTGCAAACCAATAGAGCCACCGTGAAAGGTGGTGCGAATGGCCACGTTACTGATGGCGATAAGGCTCCTTACCTTTTCGCGTTCAGCGATGTCTTCGCGGCGTCCGCCCCGGTGCTGCCCCGACTCCTCCCCTTCCGGTGCGGACGCCACCCAGAACCCGATCTAGGTATCGCATGCGAAAAGGGAATACCTTTGGAAAATGACCCCCTTAGTTCCTAATTGCCATTGTGCCAACAACCCTTACAAAAGAAATCCTTTACAAGCCAGTTCTATATGGGACAGACAGACAGTGCACTTGTGTGTTCATATATTTTTATGGAATTCACAAGAATTTTATCTATATCTTGAACTTAATACCTATAACTTGTTTGCGAGGATACTACTATCATATTGTACAACATAGTTAATACATCATCATTTTAGTATAGCAACATGCACTAATTTCTGCAGTTAAATCCTCCCAGAACAATATTATGAGCTATACAATCACACTAGAACAAACATTTGGTCCACAGAGTTCCATTCAAAAGATCTGTAAGAGAAATCAGCTATTCAATCTTTTGGTTTTTTTTATTTATTCATTTAACAAAAACTTACAAGAATACTTCTTGACAAGAAAAACCAAGGAATTTTCTCAATATTATTCCAATCATATTCATCAATCTCAAATCATTTCTTAATATCAATTCCTTACTATAGCCCTCTATATGGGGCGGATACAAACCTCAACCTAAGGAATTTTATATAAACAGAAGATAATATTGTAGTCATTAACAGCAGTATATTTAATTTGTTGGAACTACCCAAAGCTTATGACTGTGTAGTATAAGAGGTAGGACTAGCTGGTGTTTTCCCAGACTAAAAATAGAGTCAACTGTGGAGGGTCCTAAAAGATATAGGAATTTTCCTGATATTTTACCATACACTTGCATGGAAATAGACCCCCCCCCCCCCAACTAATGTTGAGAACTTGAGTTCTCATCATTAGAAATTGTTTCCTTTTTCTCTGTGTACTTCTGGAAACATCCGGAAATACTCTCATGCTTTGACTTGGAAACTGCTCATTTCTGTGGCGGAAAAATAGTCTCAATAGCCAATCTTCTGGCTCAAGAGTTAAGGTTACAATCAATGTAGCTGGGACCGCAAGTTCCGAATCTGTTTCAAGGAGTGTAGAGACATCTATACTTGTATCCTTAATAGGAACCAGTGTCTCTGGCCCTACCCCTGTTCTGGCCCAGAGGCTTTTTTTTTGTTGAGGTACATAATAGGCTTTAGATACTGGCGGTATCGCATTCTCAGGAATTTTTAACACTTCTAAACGATATCTTTTGAACATCTCTCTCAGTGGTATCAATGGTATTAGAGGAAAATTTCTAAACCTTAAATTTCTATTCTTTACAGCATTCTCTAAATTTTCAATCCTTGTTCTTAAATTGGAATTTTCCTTCATCTGTGCCTGTTGAATTAGTTGAAATGAATTTGTCTGTGTCCTCAGTGACATTATTTGTTGTTCCACTTCTTGAGAATCATTAAAGTGGATATCTTTTCCTCCATTGCATTGTATTTTACATTTAAGGGAGAAATTTGCTGAGCAATTTCAGATCTTAATTCTGCAATCGCCTCCCAGATAATTTCCAACATAATAACTGAAGGATTCTACAATCAGTCTTGAAATTCAGAAGTAGAATATTGAGAAAACACAGTACCTGTCTTACTTCTGACACTATCTCCCAATATAGTTTCATAGATCTTTTCCTCTCAGTGTGGCCCTTCACTGTAATCCGGGCTCACAGCTGCAGCCTCCGCTCCTTCGGCCCCTGCAGGAATTGAACCCACAGTTAATATTCCTATAGGTGTAGCCTCAGACTACTGAGCGGGTCTTACAGTTGCTGGATTCACAGGAGGAGTTCCTTCAGCTGGGCTTAGTGGTGATAGAGAGCCTGGAAGGGAGGGGAGCTCCTCTTCTCCTCCCTCTCCCTGCAGCGGCTGCTGCACCAGCAATGGACTGCTGCGAAACACATGTGCGTCCATCGGTCCGGTCAACGGTGGTGTCGGAGAGGCCGCAGGGGTAGGCACTGACCTTGGCTTCTGTTTTCTTCCCATCAGAAGAATCTTATTTACAGGTAATCCGATTTTTTAGGAAACTTGGCCGAAAGAACACCAGTGTTGCTGACTACACATCGGCCATCTTGGATCCGCGTTCCACCTATTCAAGCTTTTCTTCCAACATAGTAACATAGTAAATGACAGTAAAGACCAAAGTGGTTCATCCAGTCCGCCAAGAAAAGGGTTCAAAGATGCAACTGCCACTCTGTGCAGGTTTCCTCCATACAGAAAGGTTACCCCAGGGCTTCATTTCTACCCTATGCCCTTTTGAAATTTGTCACCCTTTTTGTTTTCACCACTTCCTCCAGGAGGGCATTCCAGGCACCTGCCACCCTTTTTGTGAAAATTATTTCCTGATGTTGTTCCTGAGTCTACTCCCCTTGGAATTTCATATCATGACTCCTATTTCTACAGCTTCCTTTCCATTAGACAAGGTACAAAGCCTCTGGGGGAGTCAGTTGGACCATTAGATGATCAAGGTGTAATAGGGACACTTAGGGAAGACAAAGCTATAGCAGAGAGACTGAATTCTTTGCTTCAGTAATCACTGAGGAAGATGTAAGATATACCCATACCAGAACTGATATTCAAAGGTGATGATTCAGAAAGGCTGACATAAATCCCAGTGAACTTGGAAGATGTACTAGGGCAAACTGACAAACTAAAAAGTACCAAATCACCTGGGCCAGATGCCATACATCCCAGAGTGCTGAAAGAACTGAGAAATGAAATTGCGAATCTGCTATTGGAAATTTGTAAACTATCAGTATATCATCCATGGTACCTGAAGACTGGAGGGTTGCCAATGTAACACCAATTTTTAAAACGGGATCAAGGTGTGATACAGGATACAGACCAATGAGTCTGACGTCTGAGCCAGGCAAAATGGTAGAAACTATCATAAAGAACAAATTTGCTGAGCATATAGATTAGCATAGTTTAATGGGACAATGCCAACATGAATTTAGCCAAGGGAAGTCTTGCCTCACAAATTAACTATATTTTTTGAGGGCATAAATACACATGGATAAAGGTGAGGAGTCAGTTGATAAAGTGTACCTGGATTTCCAGAAAGCATTTGACAGAGTCCCTCACGAGAGACTTCTTAGGAAATTAAAAAGTCATGGAATAGGGGGCAGTGTCCTGTTATAGATTACCAACTTGTTAAAACATAGAAAACAGAAACTAGAGCTAAATGGTAAATCTTCCCAATGGAAAAAGGTGAATAGTGGAGTGCCCCTCCACTGCTTTTTAATATATTTATAAACAACCTGAAAAGGGGAACAACAAGTGAAGTGATCAAATTTGCCAATGACACAAAATTATTCAGTTGTTAAATCACAAGAGGATGTTGAGGAATTGCGATGACATTGCAAAACTAGAAGACTGTGATTGTAAATGGCAAATGAAATTTAATGTGGACAAGTACAAAGTGATGCACTTAGGAAAGAGTAACCCATATTATAGCTATATATTGCAAGATTCCATATTAGGAGTCACCTCTCAGGAAAAGAATCTAGGTGTCATCGTTGAAAATATGTTGAAATCTTCTGCTCAGTGTGTAGTACCAGCAGCATCCAAGAAATCAAAAAGAATGCTAGGGATTATTAGGAAAGGAATGGAGAATTATACTGAGAATATCATAATGCCTTTGTATCATTCCATGGTGCAACCTCAGCATGAGTATTGTGTGCAGCTCTGGTCACACATCTCAAAAAGATATAGCAGAATTAGAAAAGATACAGAGAAGGGCAACCAAAATGATAAAGGGATGGAACATACAAGAGACTAAATGCTCAGAAGAATCTATATGGTAGAAATCATGTGTGTTGGGTAAGAGTAAAATGATCTGTCTGATCATTTTGGCCATCCACCTGGCCAAAATGATCAGACAGATGATGAAATGCTAAGAGAAATCAAAGCAGCTAACCAATTTGGCAGTGCAGTAATAATGGGAAATTTCAATTACATTTACCCAGTCAATATCAGGGTAGCATCAGGACATACTAGAGACATAAAATTCCTGGATGGAATACATGACTGCTTCATGGAGCAATTGGTTGTTTACTCTTTTGGATAATAGAAGGTCTAGGGGGCACTACATGAAGTTAGAAAGTAGCACATTGAAAACTAATTGGAGAAAATTCTTTCACTCAATGCACAATTAAGCTCTGGAATTTGTTGCCAGAGGATGTGGTTAGTATATAAATAGTGTGGATAATTTTTTGAGGGAGAAGTCCATTAATTGCTATTAAGTTGAATAAGAGAATAGCCACTGCTATTACTGGCATCAGTAGCATGGGATCTACTTGGTGTTTGGGTACTTGCCAGGTACTTGTAGTCTGGATTGGCCACTGTTGGAAACAGGATACTGGGCTTGAATGACCTTTGGTCTGACCCAGTATGGCTTATCTTAAGTTCTTATATCTATTATGCATGTTTCAGGTATTTACTCTGCTCTCTAGCCTATACGAAAAAATCTCTTTACATCCCAAATAAGTGCTTATATTCATCCAATATGTCTAAAACATCCATCTAATATTCAAGCAGTCGTTAAGAAAACCAAGCACCTCCCATTTATCTTTTACTTAATCACATTCCAATCTCACCATCTCACTTATTCCAGATATATTTCTGCTTTTTTCTCGCTCTCTCGCCCCTATAAACATTCATGTTTTCATTTAATACCATTCATTCCTTTTAACTAGCATGCTATCCACATGAACCATTTCCATAGCCATGTCAATAAATCAACTCCACACCATTAACGTTATATATAAATTTCTGTAAACTTCATTCCAAAACTGTAACAACCCTCTCAGATACAAGCATTCAGCATATCGCCATATCCAAGTAACTGTATTCAGTTTATCCCTATTAACATTACAAATATTTTAACTCCAGGAACCATCTAGATTAAAATTGCAGACTTCCCAAGATATACCCTAATCCTTTAAGACCTAAAAATTCATTTTTACACCCTCTGTAATACAGAACATATTCCTATATACAATCCCTACTACATTATACATTTTAAGCCCCCCTCCTCCAAATTCACATATGAAACAATGGTCATTAGTAAAGCTCAATAAATTACATTTAAAGTCAAGTGATGGGTTGACTAATAGTGGCATATAAGGCTGCTGATCCATGTTTTTGTTGAATTCCTTAGGAATTCTCTTGAAGACATTACACATTTGCAAATAAAACTAGAGATGTGATTCGGGTGCCTGATCGTTTTCGTTTTTGGGTTTGTGTGGCCGCGGGAAAATCTCGTTTTCCTGCGGATCGGCATTTTGTTTTCGTCAAAAATAATTTTTCGGCTTAGTGCACGCTAACGGGGCTTAGTGCACGCTAACGGGGGTTAGTACGCACTAACAAAAATAACAAAATAACAAAAATTAACGGGTTTTTTGTTAGTGTGCACCTGGCATGCTGCGACCAGAATTCTTAGAGATGAAAATTTCCTGCTATCCTTTGACCATCAAGGCTTCAGATTACAATAGACGTGCTGGATAAGAGAACTTCTTACATGTTTGTCACTATTTTGTATTGTTTCATCTCTCTCTACTATTTTTGTTAACTCTAAATCAAACCAAGGCTATTGACCCACCCTCTTTTTTTTTTTTTAATAAAACTTATATTGTTAAACCCTCCTGGACTGCTACAAAATAGATTGTAAAGAGATATAGAGATAGTATTAAGCATGTTTAGTTTTATACCTGGCTACCAGGTGGAATTACAAAACTCTTGGTAACAAAGGAGGTGCAGGGGAGATATGATACTGACCTTCAGATACCTGAAAGGTTTTAATGATGCGCAAACTTCAAACCTTTCCCGCTGGAAAGAAAAGAGTAGAAATAGGGGTCATGCAGGGCCGGAGGAACCACTAGGCAAGCTAGGCCTGTGCCTAGGGTGCCGCGATTTAGGGGGCGCTGCGGCAGGTGGCAGAATTTTGAAAGGGCAAAAATGTTGGGATTACTACCTGATAATCCCCTTTTCCTTGGTGTAGACAGATGGACTCAGAACAAATGGGATAGTATCCGCGTGCTAGCAGTTGGAGACGGATCTGACGTCAGCACGGGGGCGTATATATCCCCACAGGAAGCGTAGCTATTCAGTAATCTTCCTTGCAAAAGCTGTTATAGATGTGTGTACTGACGCTCAGTTAAAAAGTGAAACAGGATTCCCCTGACCAATTGACAGTAGCTGGAGACCGCCAGCATTCCCAACCGGAAGGCATGGACACCTGGTAGAGTGTACGCTCTTATGGAAACAGATGACATGGCTTACCTTGAATCGGTGATACCCATGTACGCAGGCAGCTGGGCGGGATGCTGAGTCCATCTGTCTACACTAAAGAAAAGGGGATTATCAGGTAGTAATCCCAACGTTTCCTGGCGTGTAGCCAGATGGACTCAGAACAAATGGGATGTACAAAAGCTTTACTCCCAACCTGGGCGGGAGGCTGCCTGAGGCCCATGTAGTACCGCCCTCGCAAATGCCGAGTCCTCCCCGGCCTGAACATCCAGACGATAGAACCTGGAGAAGGTATGGAGGGAAGACCAAGTCGCCGCTTTACAGATTTCCGCAGGCGATAGCATCCTGGATTCTGCCCAAGATGCTGCTTGTGCTCTGGTAGAATGAGCCTTGACCTGTAGAGGCGGAGACTTCCCGGCCTCTACGTACGCTGCTCTGACAACTTCTTTAATCCAGCAGGCGATGGTGGGCCGCGAGGCCGCTTCACCTAGCTTCTTCCCGCCGTACAGGACGAACAGATGGTCCGTCTTTCGTAGGTCATGTGTAAGTTCCAAATATCTGGGCAGCAATCTGCCAATGTCGAGATGGCGTAACAAACTCCCTTCTTCAGATTTCTTCAGACCCGCCGTGGTAGGCAAGGATATGGTTTGATTAAGATGAAACTGTGAAACCACCTTAGGTAGAAAGGAGGGAACCGTACGAAGATGGATAGCCTCTGGAGTGATTCTGAGAAAGGGATCACGGCAGGACAATGCTTGTAGTTCAGAGATGCGGCGGGCTGAACATACAGCCAGCAAGAATACCATCTTCAAAGTGAGGGAACGAAGAGACAGGCCCCGAAGGGGTCTGAAGGTGGATCCCGCAAGGAAATCCAAAACAAGGTTGAGGTTCCACAAAGGCACAGGCCACTTCAGTGGCGGACGAATATGCTTGACTCCCTGCAGGAAGCGAGAAACATCCTGGTGCTTGGCGATGGTCTTGCCATCCCTCCTGGGACCATAGCAAGACAGCGCAGCCACCTGAACCTTGATGGAGCTGAGGGAGAGACCCTTCTGAAGGCCATCCTGCAGGAAATCCAACACAATAGGGATTGTGGTTGCATGAGGATTGGTGCCGTGAGTGTCGCACCATGCTTCAAATACTCTCCAGATCCGGATGTATGTGAGGGATGTGGAAAACTTGCGAGCTCGGAGGAGGGTATCAATCACGGGCTCCGAGTAACCCCTCTTCTTCAATCTAGCCCTCTCAAGGGCCATACCGTAAGAGAGAATTGAGCCGGATCCTCGTGAAGAATGGGACCTTGATGTAGAAGGTCCCAGAGAGGAGGCAGGGGAAGGGGCTCCCCTGCCAGTAGTCTTCCCATGTCCGCGTACCAGGGTTGTCTTGGCCAGTCTGGCGCCACTAGAAGGACTAGGCCCCGGTGTCTCTGAATCTTGCGGATGACAGCGCCTAGCAGAGGCCACGGAGGAAAGGCTTACAGTAGAGTCCCTGGAGGCCACGGCTGAACCAGGGCATCGATTCCATGTGAGCACGGGTCGCGCTTGCGGCTGAAGTATCTGGGTACTTGAGCATTGGACTTGTCTGCCAGTAAATCCATGTCCGGAAACCCCCAATGATCCACAATCATCTGGAAGGCCGTGGGTGAGAGCTGCCACTCTCCCGGATTTAGGCTTTCCCTGCTGAGGAAGTCTGCTGTGGTATTGTCCTTCCGGGCGATGTGGACGGCGGAGATGTCCTGAAGATTCACCTCTGCCCAAGTCATCAGAGGGGCGATCTCCAGAGATACCTGTTGGCTTCTGGTTCTGCCCTGACGATTGATGTATGCCATGTATGCCACCATGGTGGCGTTGTCGGACATCACCCTGACTGCTCTGTTCTGCAGTCTGTGGGCAAATTGAAGGCATGCCAATCGGACAGCCAGGGCCTCTAGACGGTTGATGTTCCATGCCGACTCTTCTCTGTTCCACCGCCCTTGTGCAGTGAGTTCTTCGCAGTGTGCGCCCCAGCCGCTTAGGCTGGCATCTGTGGTGAGCAAAATCCACGTGGGTGAGGACATCTTCGATCCCCTGCTCATGTGGTTGGACTGCAACCACCACCGTAACTGGGTCCGCACTCGGGCTGGTAGAGGTAGGTGCGTGGAGTAGGTCCGTAGACGGGGGCTCCAGCGAGAGAGCAGGGCGTGTTGTAGAGGTCTCATATGGGCCCTCGCCCAGGGCACCACTTCCAGGGTGGATGCCATGAGACCAAGAACCTGCAGATAATCCCAGGCGGTGGGTCGACTGGCTCCCATCAAATACTGGATACGCTGCTGAAGTTTCAACGTCCTCTTGGTGCTGAGACTGACCGTGTCTGCCCGGGTGTCGAACTGTACTCCCAGGTATTCCAGTGACTGGGAAGGCTGTAGGCAGCTCTTGCCGAGGTTGATAACCCAGCCCAGGCTTTCCAGAAGGGCTATCACTCTGTCGGTGGTCCGAAGGCTCTCCTCTCGAGACTTTGCCCTGATCAGCCAGTCGTCTAGGTAGGGATGGACCAGAATTCCTTCCCGCCTGAGCGCCGCCGCTACTACTACCACTACCTTGGTGAATGTCCGTGGCGATGCCGCCAACCCAAAGGGCAGAGCCCGAAACTGGAAGTGGCGGCCTAGAACCTTGAAGCGTAGGTAGCGCTGATGATCCGGATGGATCGGGATATGCAGGTATGCCTCTGACAGGTCTAATGCCATGAGGAATTCCCCTGGCTGTACTGCGGCCTTGACGGAGCATAGAGTTTCCATGCGAAACCTCGGGACCCTTAAGTATCGATTGACCGACTTGAGGTCCAGGACAGGCCAAAAGGTACCCCCTTTCTTGGGTACCATGAAATAGATGGAATAATGGCCAGAATTCACTTCCCAGGCAGGTACTGGGATGATGGCTCCGTCCCCCAGATGAATCGGCGGATTCTCATTGGGAGGCGCGGCCGGGACCCGAGCCCAGGCCCGCTCCCCTCTTGCACTGCTTGGTCCGAAAGGACTGATTCCTGGCCGGAGGACGTGGTGCCTGGTAACGACCCCTGTAAGGAACGAAACGCTGGGAACTCCTGCCCCTGGAGGGCCTTGGAAAGGCGCGCTGGCCCCTTCGGAACCGATCTTCCGGCAATCTGGGCACTGGAGAGGCGCCCCATGCACTGGCCAGTTTATCAAGGTCGCTGCCAAATAGAAAAGAGCCCTTGAAGGGCAATCTGGTGAGGCGGGTTTTAGAAGGCGCATCAGCCGACCATCTTCGGATCCAGAGCTGCCTCCTGGCGGCTACGGAGGATGAAATCCCTTTAGCTGTCGTCCGGACCAGGTCAGATGCCGCATCCGTAAGGAACGAAAGAGCGGATTCCATGTCCGCCGCTGGAGCGTTGTTTCTAACCTGTGACAAACAGGCACGCGTCACCACCGTGCAGCAGGTGGCGAGCCGTAAAGATAAAGCTTCCACCTCAAAGGCCTGACGCAGAATGGCGTCCAGTCGCTGATCATGCCGTCCCCCCTTCAACTGGAATGGTAGTGCGCTTGACCACAGCGCTAATCAAGGCGTCCACCTGAGGGCACGCCAGCAGATCCTGGATAGCCGGTGCCAATGGGTACATGCTCGTCAGAGCCAGACCCCCTTTGAAGGCAGCCGCTGGAGCCGCCCATTCTAAATCGATCAGTTGTTGCGCCGCCTGTAAGAATGGAAAATGGCGGGCCGTAGGACGAAGACCTTCCAGCAGGGGGTTCTGCGCAGAAGGTACCGAAGCGCTGAAACCTGTAATATCCAATTCTGCCAGACACTGAGACACCAGGTCGGAGAGATCCTCCTTAGGGAAGAACCGCCTCATGGTTCGATATGGCTCAGTCCCTGGAGGGAGGTCCCCCTCGTCCGGGAGTTCGGACTCGTCCTGTGAGACCTCCTGGTCTGACTGATCTGGGCTATCCATCGGTGGGAAGTCCCGCTCGCGATAAGGTTGTGATGGTTCAGGAACCGGATCCGCAGGAGCTGCTACCACAGCAGCCGCCGCAGGCGCAGCCACCGCAGGAACTACAGGAACAGCAGGAACCGCGGGGCCTGGATGGGCAGCCGTTTGCATCTGTACAAAAGCATGAATTCCCTTAAAGAGATCCACCCAGGAAATGGAAGCAGCCTCTAATCGCCAGGGCACAAGCTCCCCCGGGATGCCTGATTGGTCGAGACTGCCCCCTAACTCCGGGGTAGCCTCTGGGGAACTGTCCACAAATTGTGGTTGAGACAGGTCCTGGCCCGAGGGTCGCACGGCCCCCTCACATTGGGCACACAGAGAATCTGGCTCATCCCTGCACGTGGCCCTAAGGTGGCATGCTGAGCAGAGGCCAAGGGCTGCAATGCCTGAAGCAGGCGGCGCCATCGCTGAAGACTCTGCAGCTTTCTGATCCATTGAACAATAGGCGCTCAAGAATAATATGCGGTAGCAATAGGCGCTTAATACAACAGGCGCTAAAGAATAATATGCGGCAGCAATAGGCGCTGAATACAACAGGCGCTCAATAATAATATGCGGCAGCAATAGGCGCTTAATACAACAGGCGCTCAATAATAATATGCGGCAGCAATAGGCGCTTAATACAACAGGCGCTCAATAATAAGAGGCGGCAGCAATAGGCACGTAATACAACAGGCGCTCAATAATAATATGCGGCAGCAATAGGCGCTTAATACAACAGGCGCTCAATAATAATATGCGGCAGCAAGAGGCGCTTAATACAACAGGCGCTCAATAATAATAAGTGGCAGAAATAGGCGCGTAATACAACAGGCGCTCAACAGGAATATGCGGCAGCAATAAGCGCTTAATGTGCCCTCAATAGGCTTTCAGCAATAAGCGACCAGCAATATGCTCGCAATAGGCATTCAATAAGCATTCAGTAATAAGCGGTCAGCAATATGCTCTTAATAGGCATTCAGTAAGCTTTCAGTAATAAGCGGTCAGCAATATGCACTTAATAGGCATTCAATAAGCTTTCAGTAATATGCGGTCAGCAATATGCTCTGAATAGGCATTCAATAAGCTTTCAGTAATAAGCGGTCAGCCATATGCTCTCAATAGGCATTCAATAAGCTTTCAGTAATAAGCGGCCAGCAATATGCTCTCAATAGGCATTCAATAAGCTTTCAGTAAGAAGCGGTCAGCAAAGCCAAGGAGGAAGAAAGCCGCGCCTATTGCGGGCACGGAGTACCTGAGCAAGGCCCAACCAGGGCGTCCTCCACGTGATAAGAAAAGAGAAAAATTAAAGTAGTCTTGGAAAACACACTCAACAAGCGTGCAGGCACTCCAAACTGCTTTGGAGACGGAAATTACTGAATAGCTACGCTTCCTGTGGGGATATATACGCCCCCGTGCTGACGTCAGATCCGTCTCCAACTGCTAGCACACGGATACTATCCCATTTGTTCTGAGTCCATCTGGCTACACGCCAGGAAAGTGTCTTTTCAAAATTCTGCCAGCCCCCGCCTCACCGTGCTACCCTCCCGATGCCCCCCTTGTGGTTCAGCGGAGGGCCCGGGAGGGATCTGCCGCTCCCGGGGCCTTGGCTGCCACTAAGCAAAATGGCGCCGGTGGCCAACCAATGGCACCGGTAGCCCCTGTCACATGGTAGGGGCTAAAGACCACCGGTGCCATTTTGCTTAGTGGCAGCCGAGGCCCTGGGAGAGGCAGATCGCTCCCGGGCCCTCACCTGGACCACCAGGTATTTTGTAAGTTTTCTTTTGGGGGGGGGGGCGGCACAAGGCTGAAGGTGCCTAAGGCGCTCAATCCCCTTGCACCGGCCCTGGGATCATGATATGAAACTCCAGGGAGGACGACTCAGAACCAATGTCAAGAAATATTTCTTCACAGAAAGAGTGGTGGATGCCTGGAATGCCCTTCCAGAAGGGGAGGTGAAGATGAGGACAGTTAATGGATTCAAATGGGCATGGGACAAACATTGCAGATCCCTAAAGGCTTGAAAAAAGGGATAATATAATATTTCTATATGGGGGTAACCATCATGGAATGGCAAATATTGCTTATTCAAAGTAAAGAATTGTTGCTCACACAGTATTAACTAAACAACTGTCTATCAAGGGCATATCCATCTTCTCTATGAGGCAATGAGTTGATCACAAATATCAATTAAAATGAAGAAAAAATCCCAGAAGCCAAATTCACTTAGAAAAAAATGCCATTCTTTTAGTGCACTGTGCTGAATATCAGAAAAAAATTAGAGACAAAGGCAGTGCAATTCAATCCAATGTATAATAACGATGGCAAATAAAGACCAAACGCTCCATCCAGTCTGCTCAGCAATTTGCATATGGTAGTAACTGCCGCTCCGTGCAGGTTACCTCCATGCGCGCCATTAAGGGTAATATATTACAATTATCATGACTATATAGGTCACCTGGAAAGTACAATAAAATAATAGCTTCCTTATACAGTCCTGCTGTAAAAAAATAATGCATCATGCTTCATAAGATGATATATGTATGAAGTATCAATAGTGATTGTGAAAGTTTTAATACAGTAGCAGAATGATGCTGTACTGTAAGAATAGTCTGATATTACTCTCAGAGAGCGAGGGGTCTGAAGATCATACATTGCTTTCAAGCTTGGTTCTACTATAAATCTCCTAAAAAGATTTATGCCCAATACCCAATTTTGCCACAATTCACTTTCATAAATCATGAGTCACTTTCACTTATTTATGAATATTTCTAATCCACTGGTCCAAAACATTTTGCTCCCAGTGGATAACAATTAAATACCATAAAGCACAAACATAAAACAAACAATGAAACAAATTATATAGACCTCAGGCAATCATCTAAAATTACATTATCCAAAAGTTTATGGATATTTACTTTCTGGCTAACTAGCTAAAAAAAAACAACCCAAAAACCTTCTAAATAAGGATCTGCAGGAGCTCTTACGATCATGTTTCAATGTGAAGGTAAGAAAGGAAGGGGAACCTGAAAAATGCTCAGACAAGTCAAGGCAAGAAGGTTTTTGGAGGTCAGCTTGCTACTGTGACTTGCAGGGCTTGCTACCACTGTTCTAAGGCAAGCCAGAAGCAGGGGTTTGGGAAGCAAGAAGCACCTCTCCCACAGTACTGCTGCTCCTGCATCCTCCCGCAGTCTATCGCCTATCAGAGTGCTCACAACCGACAGACTGCGGAAGGAGTTGGGATTGGCAGCATGTGAGAAAAGCACCCTCTCTCCTTCTCCCATGGCCCACAGGCACTACAGGGTTGGCATGCACAAGATGAGAGGGGGGATGGGGAAGATGAAAGAGAAAAAGCAAGGTGGTGCAAAAATACTATCAGGCTTCAGGAAGGCATGGGGAGAAACAAAAGGATCCACAGTGGTGGGGGAAAACTATGGTAAAGATGGAAATCATCCAGAAAACTGAAAGTGGACAAGGCCATGGGGCTGGAGGAGATACACCCCAGGATACTGAGGGAGCTCAGAGATGTGCTGGCGGGTCCACTGAAGGACCTTTTTCAATAGATCCCTGGTAACGGGAGTGGTGCCACAAGATGGAGAAGAGCGATGGTGGTCCCGCTTCATGAGAGTGAGGAGGCTGGAAACTACAGGCCGGTTAGCCTCACCTCGTGGTTGGAAAATTGAGACTGAAGGAAAGGATAGTGAACTATCTGCAATCCAAAGGATGGCTCAATCCAAAGCAGCATAGATTCACTAGGGGAAGGTCCTGTCAGACAAATCTGATTGATTTTTTTGATTGGGCAACTAGAGAATTGGATCAGGGAAGAACACTGGCTGTGATTTTCTTGGATTTTAGTAAAGCTTTTGATATGGTCCTACATAGGAGACTCATGAACATAAGAAGCTTGGGAATGGGTACATGGATTGCAAACTGGTTGACTGACAGGAGACAGCATGCAATGGTAAATGGACTTACTTTGAAGAAAGAATGGTGTTAGTGGAGTGCCACAGGGATCGGTTTTGGGACCGGTTCAATTCAATATCTTTGTGAGCGACATAGCAGAAGGGATAGAAGGTAAAGTTGTCTATTTGTGGATGATAGCAAGATCTGCAACAGAGTGGAATGCCTGAAGGAGTAGAGAGAATGAAAAGTGATTTAAGAAAGCTTGAAGAGTGGTCAAAGATTTGGCAGCAAGGATTCTATGCCAAGAAGTGCAGAGTCACGCATTTGGGGTGCGGCAATCCAAAAGAGCTTATGTGATAGGCGGTAAAAGACTAATGTGCACGGATTGGGAGACTGACCTTGGTGTGGTAGTGTCTGATGATCTGATAGCAGTGAAGGAATGTGACAAGGCGATATCTAAAGCCAGAAGAATGCTGGCCTGCATAGGAGAGGAATAACCAGTAAGAAAAAAACAGGTGATAATGCCCTTGTACAGGTCCTTGGTGAGGCCTCACCTGCATTCAGTACTGGTGCCCATATCTCAAAAAGATTAAAGACAGGATAAAGGTGGTCCAAAGAAGAGCGACCAAAATGGTGAGGGGTCAGCATTGGAAGACTTATGAGGAGAGGCTTAAGGACCTGAATATGTATATCCTGGAAGAAAGAAGGTGCAGGGGAGATATGATACAGACCTTCACATACCTGAAAGGTTTTAATGATGCACAATAGTCAAACCTTTTCCATTGGAAAGAAATCAATAGAACTCGAGGTCATGAAATGAAACTCCAGGGAGGATGACTCTGAACTAACGTCAGGAAATATTTCTTCACTGAGAAGGAAGTGAATATCTGGAATGCCCTTCCGGAGGAGGTGGTGAAGACATTCAAAGGGGCATGGGATAAACACTGTAGATCCCTAAAGGCTACAGGATGGAATTAAAGAAAAAAAGAGTGCATGGGGGTAACTGGGGGTAATGTGCTGGTGTGGCAGTTGCTACCCTTAAACAACAGTATCAAGGCTTAATGCAACTCCATCATTGCTCTCTGCTTCAAGTGCAATGGGAAAAGGGGAATTGGATTCAGACAGCAACCAACGAGAGCCCCAAATTTTATGGTTTGGGGAACAAATAAAAATGGGAGTAATTTGCTGAAGCGGCTTTTACTACCCTTAATCATTAAGCCAATACCTTTGATACAGCTCGATCATTGCTTTCTGCTTCCATGGCAGGGGTTAGGGGAAGTTGGATTTGGACAGCATCCGAGGCCCCTGACTTTTACAGTCTGGGAAACTGATAAGCATGAGGGTAACCTGCACAGTGCAGCAGATACTGGCATAAGCTTGCTGGGCAGACTGGGTGGATCATTTGGTCCTTTTCCACCATCATTTCTATATTTCCGAATATGCAGTGGAAAAGAGAATGGGTATTATGGTCTGGTGTGCTTATCTGCTATAAGCAGATAACCACGGAAAAACTGCCAAGGAAATTATGTTGTAAATGTGGTAACAAATCCAACAATTCACCAGAGCAATGGCTGCATTCAATATTCAATAATACACCATGAAGAGTGCAGAGAAAGGTTACATAGTCCAAATTTTGAATATTCAAGAAATATTTTTATTATTCACAAGTCTGGCAACTCCAATGTTTTTAATGGTGATTTGCATAGCAAGGGTCCCCCGACACGGACCCATGTTTTGCCAAGACTGCGTAGGGAGGGACAAGCAATGCTTATACAGCAAGTCTAAAATGCAAACATAAAACAAAGGACTATGTTAAATAAATGGATGTATAAACCAACCAACAGTATTCTCAAAACATATAATTCTTTTACATACCGTATATTCCTTTAAACAGATTTGGCAGGGAGCGAGTAAGAATTCACATCAAGTGTATTTTTAAAACACTGAAAAAAGGCGCCAAAACAACATGGACCAATCAGCATACAGGAAAGAAACAGCCAATCCGGATCAAGGCAACCAAAGCCTATCAAAATCAAGTAAAATATGTCCATTCCAGTTCCTTATCGAGTCCGTTAGGTGTTTCAGTGTTTAAAGTGTAAATCCACTTCTGCTCTTAGAGCTCTTTATGAGTTACCCCCTCGATTCAGACAACTGATAACTTCTAGCACAAAAAGATATACATCAGAAATAGTGTGAGAGCACTGGATCCAATGATCAGTCAAAGGTGCGTTATCTCATAAGTGCTTAATGTTAGATCGATGTTCAGTGATTCTGATTTTAATCTTGCGAATGGTTTTCCTGACATATAATTTCTGACATGGACATCAAATGATGTAGATAATGCCTTCTGAATTACAATGTGAAAAACTCCTTAACACATCTTTTACCTGAACTGGGGTGTATAAACTCCGATAAAGTACTAGTAAGTGGACAAACAGAACATTGTCCACACGGTTTGTGCTCACCAACAACCTGTTGATCGATGGGTGCCGGTTTGAAATCTGAGTGTGCTAATAAATCACGTAAATTGGCTCCTCTCCAATGTGTAAAATGCAATGTGCCCTGAAAAATTTTTTGCAAGGATAAGGCATGCCAATGTTTTCGAATAATACGAGAGATTGAACAACTCAACAGGGAAAAAGGTAGGATGCAATTCAAAGTCATAGCTGTACTCTGATTCTGTGGCAGAAGTAAAAGATCTCTGTTTATATTTAAAGCCCGTTTAAATGCCTGTTTCAACACGGTCCTGGGGTACCCTCTCAACAAAAAACGAGATGTCATCTCCTTAGCTTGGAAGATGAAATCAATCTTAGATGAATACAGCTGCCGTAACCAAGAATTGGCCAGTAGGGATGTTCTTTTTTTAAGGCTCTAGGGTGGCAGCTGTCAAAACTAAAAGTGTTTCTGTCAGTGTTCTTTCTAAAAATAGTGGTAGAGAATTGGAAATTCTCAAATGACATATCCAAAAAAGCAATCTGAGAATGGTGGATATTACAACTAAATTTTAAATTGGCATTACACTGATTCAACCAGTCAAAACACCTATAAAATTGCATGTCTGTTCCCAACCAAACTAGAAAAATGTCATTTATGAATCTCAGCCAAACGTGTAAAAATTTAGACCAGTCAGTTGTATAGATATGTGTCTCCTCAAAATTAGCAACATAAAGGCATGCCAAGCTCGAAGCCAATGTAGCCCCCATGGCAGTGCCCTTAATTTGCTGATAGTATACATTATAAAACCTGAAATAATGTTTTGTCAATGCCAAGTGTGTAAGTTCCATTAAAAATGAAGTGGGTACACGTACAGGATTCGGACATGAATCCAATAATTTCTCAATAATCTGCAAAGCTTCCCCCTGGGGAATGTTGGAGTAGAGGGACACTATGTCCAGTGTGATCAAATAAATCGGACTTGGTGGAGTCTCTAAATTTTTCAAAATAGTGATCAAATGTGAAGAATCATGAACATATGATTTAATCAATGGGACAAAAGATTTAAAAAAAATGTCAACGAATTTTGAAAGAGGTTCCAAAATGGACCCGATACCAGAAACTATCGGGTGGCCTGGGGGGGGGGGTTCTGTAATGTTTTAGGAAGCATATAGAAAACTGTAATTGGGAATCGTGCCAACAAAAAACTAGCCTCTCTAGATGTTATATACTTCGGTACTACAGATTTTCAATCAATGAAGAAATACATGATTTCAAAGATTCTGTGGGGTCACTATTCAAAGGAAGATAGAAAGTATAGTTATTTAATTGACGTAAAACCTCTGTTACATAGTCCACCCGGTTCATGACAACAATACCACCCCCCTCGTCAGCCAGTTTTATTATTATGTGTGGATCATTTATCAAAGATTTCACTAACACATTCTCTTTTTTGGTCAAATTGTAATAATTATCTATATATTCTCCTCTTTCTTAGACAACCACTTCTACAAAGTCAAAATTGGCAACCATGAATCAAACCCAGTCAAGTTATCACACGGAGTGCCCCAAGGCTCTTCCCTCTCCCCTACCCTTTTTAACATTTACTTACTACCTCCTATGCCAACTTCTTGCAGAACTTGGACTTACACACTATGTATATGCGGACGACGTCCAGATACTCCTCCCTGTCACTGATTCTGTAACAAATGCCCTTAAAGTCTGGGATAAATGCCTCTCCTCAATCGTCTTCTCACTAACCTTAACCTTGCCCTAAATACCTCGAAAACTGAATTACTCTACATCTCTCCAACCCGCCACACTCCCACCTCTCTTCATCCTCCCCATCCCTTCTCACAACATGTTAGAGACCTAGGGTCACCCTGGATGACCACCTCAATCTCCAAAAACACATAACCAATGTTACAAAGGACTGTTTCTATAAACTACACATACTGAAGAAATGAAGGCCCCTTTTACACCATAATGATTTCCGAACAGTCCTCCAATCTACACTATTTTAAAAAATAGACTACTGCAATACCCTACTTCTGGGATTACCTGCGTCCACCACCAAACCACTGCAAATGCTGCAAAATGCAGCAGCTAGAATTCTTACCAACTCTCGCAGATCAGACCACATCACTCCAATCCTCAGAGACCTCCACTGGCTTCCTATCCCAGCTAGAATCCTTCATAAAAGCCTAACTATTATCCACAACACACTCCACAATAATGAGATTCACTGGCTGAATGGCTCTCTCCAGTTTCATATCCCCAACAGACCTACTAGATCCGCCTACCTAGGGTCCCTAACTACCCCCTCATACAAATCCACCCAGCTCACTTCCACCCGAGAACATGCTTTCTCCATCGCAGGACCAACGTTATGGAACTCGATGCCGCCAGACCTACACTTGGAGCACTGTACAAACACTTTTAAAAAAAAGTTAAAAACCTGGTTGTTCAAACAAGTATTCACTTAACCCAACCTCGTCTCTGTCCTCACTCCCGGTATCATAACTGTAACAATGTAATTCCTATTGCTATTTAACTTTCCTATAGCCATTCGGGTAAACCCTAACAATTATACATTGTAACTACAATATATTGCATTTACTATTGCTTATTAACTGTTATATAGTATGTAATTTTACATTATGTTTTATAGTTGCTCTTAACAAAGTTGTCTAATTTCTGTCTCCTTCCTTGCTATTCTACTCACTTGGTCTCTTGACCGTTCCTCACTCTCACCCCGTTCCTTACGATTCCCTGTTAATTGTAACTTTATCCTTCCTTTCCTTCTGTTTAGTTTTTTTGTTCCCCAGTTGTATGTGAACCGATGTGATATTCAATTGAATGTCGGTATATAAAAGTTATAAATAAATAAATAATACAT
Organism: Rhinatrema bivittatum; assembly: GCF_901001135.1. NCBI lineage: Eukaryota > Metazoa > Chordata > Amphibia > Gymnophiona > Rhinatrematidae > Rhinatrema > Rhinatrema bivittatum. The sequence goes on along the minus strand of NC_042619.1, from coordinate 317,046,327 downwards.
CATCATCAGATCTCACCAATTTTTCAAAAACAACCAGAAAAGAATCAATGGGGCCAGGAGGGACCCACCTAGACTTCACAGAGAGTCATCCGGCATCGATGGACAGTTAGCAAAAAACAATTTCAATTTTAAGGATCTGAAAAAACTATGCAAATGAATCTGTAAATCAAACTGATTGCATCTTGTTGTGGGTACAAATGACAAACCTTTTTCAAGGATTTTCAGTTCATCCTTAGTTAAAATTCGGGAGGATAGATTAAATACCACATTTTCACTCATTGCCATGGGTCCATCTGCTGGCGTGTAGCTCGCGTTATACACGGAGTTTGAGAGGTGTATGGGCGACCATGAGAGCGAGTCCCCCTGATTGTCGCGTTGTATCTGTCCTGAAACTAAAAAAGATGTAGCAATAGATGTGGTAACAGCCAGAAAGCTCAATCTTTTTCAGGATGCAAATCATTTTGATATTTTTATTCCAGATAAGCTCCAAAACAATGGTTCATAAGCAGTGTACAGTCCTCTTAAGGGTCCGTGTTTTGCAGGGGCTGCGTCAGGTGAGACAAACATAGGAACAATCTTGTCAATTTCGATGGAGTAAAAGCACAAAAATGTGTTGAATCAATAATAATGGATATCCCATGCACATTTTGCTCCATCGAAACTGACACGGTTGTTCCTTTATTTGTCCCACCCAACGTAGCTCTAGCGAAACACGGACCCGTAATGAGGACTGTACACTGCTTGTGAACCATCGTTTTGGAGCTTATCTGGAATAAAAATATCAAATTGACTTGAATCCTGAAATAGCTCGAGTTTTCTGGCTACATACTTTTTTTCTCTGCAAGGATTGTGTATGTATTGCCCAACTAGCAACCAGAAGTAGAAAGATCGGTAAAAGGCACAAATTGCCCAGCTATCCACTCTATAATTAGTGTAAATGTGGTTATTACACATGTTTGTATGCTATCTGAAAACTGGTAAGAGAAACAATATAGGGGCAATATTCAAAAAATTTTTACATGGATAAATGTTTTGAAATCCCCCTTTCCACATGCAGATAAAGGTACACACATAATTAATAGTTTAGAGTTTCTTGTATGTGATATAAAAAACAAGCCAAGGTAGTTAATTCTAGTGTGTCTGTCTGTCTTTCCCTCCCAACTACCCCTAGCTCATCCTTTGCTTTATATGCAAGAGACACTTTCACATTAAAAATCAATCAGGTTTCGATTTAAAACACAGAATTGGCCCAGCCCTTATCAAAAGTTTAATTATCCCTTTGCAGGTCACTACCAGATTAATAGTGAATATAGCAATACATTTAAAGGACTCTTAATTTACATATTTCTACTCCCTTAGCAACTTACACTTAACTAATAACAACAATATTAAGATGGAGGGGAATGGAGTAGATGTAACTCCATTTACAGTAGAAAATGTATGGGAAGAGCTGGTGAAACTGAAAGTGGACAAAGCCATGGGGCCTGATGAAGTTCATCCCAGAATACTGAGGGAGCTCAGAGATGTGCTGGCAGGTCCGCTGTGTGACCTATTCAATAGATCCCTAGAAACGGGAGTGGTGCCGAATGATTGGAGGAGAGCGGTGGTGGTCCCGCTTCACAAGAGTGGGAACAGAGAAGAGGCTGGTAACTACAGACCGGTTAGCCTCACTTCAGTGGTGGGAAAAGTAATGGAGTCACTGTTGAAAGAGAGAATAGTGAACTATCTACAGTCGGGAGAATTGCTGGACCAGAGGCAGCATGGATTCACCATTGGAAGATCCTGTCAGACAAATCTGATTGACTTTTTTGACTGGGTAACCAAGGAATTGGATCGAGGAAGAGCACTCGATGTCATCTACTTGGATTTCAGCAAAGCTTTTGACACTGTCCCGCACAGGAGACTGGTGAATAAAATGAGAAGCTTAGGAGTGAGTGCCGAGGTGGTGGCCTGGATTGCAAACTGGTTGACGGACAGAAGACAATGTGTGATGGTAAATGGAACTCTCTCTGAAGAGAGAGCGGTTTTAAGCGGTGTACCGCAGGGATCGGTGTTGGGACCGGTCCTTTTCAATATCTTTGTGAGCGACATTGCGGAAGGGATAGAAGGTAAGGTATGTCTTTTTGCGGATGACACTAAGATCTGCAACAGAGTGGACACGCCGGAAGGAGTGGAGAGAATGAGATGGGATTTAAGGAAGATGGAAGAGTGGTCGAAGACATGGCAGCTGACATTCAATGCCAAGAAGTGCAAAGTCATGCATATGGGGAGTGGAAATCCGAATGAACTGTATTCGATGGGGGGAGAAAGGCTGATGTGCACGGAGCAGGAGAGAGACCTTGGGGTGATGGTGTCTAATGATCTGAAGTCGGCGAAACAATGTGACAAGGCGATAGCTAAAGCCAGAAGAATGCTGGGCTGCATAGAGAGAGGAATATCGAGTAAGAAAAGGGAAGTGATTATCCCCTTGTACAGGTCCTTGGTGAGACCTCACCTGGAGTATTGTGTTCAGTTCTGGAGACCGTATCTCCGAAGAGACAGAGACAAGATGGAGGCGGTCCAGAGAAGGGAGACCAAAAAGGTGGAAGGTCTTCATCAAATGACTTATGAGGAGAGATTGAAGAATCTAAATATGTACACCCTGGAGGAAAGGAGGAGCAGAGGTGATATGATACAGACTTTCAGATACTTGAAAGGTTTTAATGATCCAATGACAACGACAAACCTTTTCCATAGGAAAAAAATCAGCAGAACCAGGGGTCACGATTTGAAGCTCCAGGGAGGAAGATTCAGAACCAATGTCAGGAAGTATTTCTTCACGGAGAGGGTGGTGGATGCCTGGAATGCCCTTCCGAAGGAAGTGGTGAAGACCAGAACTGTGAAGGACTTCAAAGGGGCGTGGGATAAACACTGTGGATCCATAAAATCAAGAGGCCGTCAATAAAGAGTGGGTGGCTCGCCAGAATGACGGCTACTGCCTGGAGATAATACCCTTATTCAATAAACATACACATGGTTACTGTGACTCCAACATCACTCTAAGCTACAACAGCAAGAGGAAATGTGGAAAAAAGGATTCGCACTCACAAAGTGGGGAGTAGCTGGCTTGTTACGGCGGTTACTACCCCAAACCAAATAAGCCTGATACTTCACTTTCAATGCATATCCAGCATAGCTCTCTGCTTCAACGGCAGGGGAGAAGAAAAAACTGATACTTCACGCATAGCTCTCTGCTTCAACGGCAGGGGAGAAGAAAAACTGATACTTCACGCATATCCAGCATAGCTCTCTGCTTCAACGGCAGGGGAGAAGAAAAACTGATACTTCACGCATATCCAGCATAGCTCTCTGCTTCAACGGCAGGGGAGAAGAAAAAAGGATTCGCACTCACAAAGCGGGGAGTAGCTGGCTTGTTACGGCGGTTACTACCCCAAACCAAATAAGCCTGATACTTCACTTTCAATGCATATCCTGCTTCAACCGCAGGGGAGAAGAAAAACTGATACTTCACGCATATCCAGCATAGCTCTCTGCTTCAACGGCAGGGGAGAAGAAAAACTGATACTACACGCATATCCAGCATAGCTCCCTGCTTCAACGGCAGGGGAGAAGAAAAACAACCAATAAGGGCTGAATAACACAGTCTGGGTAAAACAAATAAACATGGGTGTAGCTTGCTTATTGCGGCGGTTACTACCCCTACTACCCCTAACTAATCAAGCTTGATATTTCACTTGGTTGCAGCTCCATCACTGCTCTCTACATTAATGGTGGGGATGGAAGAGAAATAGAACCAAAGAGCTAAGAGAAACAGATAAGTATGAGAAAAAAATGTGAAGCTTGCTGGGCAGACTGGATGGGCCGTTTGGTCTTCTTCTGCCGTCATTTCTATGTTTCTATGTTTCTATGAAAGCAGCAATCCGGCATCGAGTGTCACATGAATGACTTTTTACCCACCAGTGAGAGGTTGTATGCATGCACCCAGTGTAAAGAGCTCTTGGCTCTTAGAGAATGAGTTTAACCTCTGGAAGCTAGAGTGGCAGGCCTGGAGGAGCAGAGGCAGACAGAGATATATATAAAGGAGACCTTCAAAGACATAGTAGCCAAGTCACAACTCTATAGTCTGGCAGCGCTGGTGCTGCCTTGGAGGAGGAAGCTCTCCTAGTCTGAGAACATCATCCTGGTGTAGCAGGAAGTGATTGTGTAGTAAGGACCTGCTCTCCAAGTGATGCATTGTTCACCTGCACAGAGGATGAGTCTCCCAGGGCTACCTCCCAGGAGGGAAGGGTTAGGTCTGTCATCATAGTTCGTGATTTAATTATTAGGAATCTAGATTGCTGGGTGGCTAGTGGACGTGAGGATTGCCTGGTGACTGCTTGGTGTGAAGGTGGTGGACCTCATACATCACCTAGCTAGGATTTTAGACAGTGTTGGGGAGGAGCCGGCTGTTGTGGTACATGTGGGCACCAATGACAAAAGAAAAGCTGGGAAGGAGGTCCTGGAAGCCAAATTTAGGCTTTTAAATAAAGAAAGCTGAAAACCAGAACCTCCAAGAAGCATTCTCTGAAATGCTTCCACATGTAGGTCCGCAGAGTCAGACAGAGATCCAGATTCTCAATGTGTAAATGAGACAATGGTGCAGGGAAAAGGGATTCAGTTTTGTAAGGAACTGGGCTCTCTTTTGAGGAAGAGGGAGTCTTTTCCAAAAGGTTGGGCTCCCACTCAAACAGGGTGGAACCAAGCTGCTGGTGTTAACCTTTACAAAGGAGATAGAACAGCTTTTAAATTAGAGCAAGAAGGAAAGCTAACAGTCGCTCAGAGGGAGGTATCTTCCAAGATTACTATTGAAACCGGAGGGTTAGGGCACCCCAACAGAGAGGTTCCAATAAAAGCAAAAGTAGTCCATGTGTCTAAGTAAAGAATCACCTGAGCTAAAAGATTCAAAATTATCCCTGTTAACTGAAAAGCAGGATGTTATTACAAACAAAAACCACTCTTTGAGATAGAAATAATTGGCATCTCAGAGACCTGGTGGAAGGAGGATAATCAATGGGACAGTGCTATGTCAGGGTACAAATTGCATGGCAATGTTGGGGGGGGGGGGGGGGGGGCTTTATGTCCAGGATGGCATAGAGTCCAAAAGGATAAAGATCCTGCAACAGACTAAATGCACAATACAAACTTTATGGGTCAAAATCCCATGTGTGCTGGGAAAGAGTATAGAGATAGGAGCCTATTACTGTCCACGGCCAAAATAAGACAGATGATGAAATGCTAAGAGAAACTGGGAAGCTAACCTATTTAGCAGTGCAGTAATAATGGGAGATTTCAGTTACCCAATCATAAACAGAAGCACAACTTGCACATAAGCAAGTACTCAAGAACACTGGTGCAAGTAAATCAGTATATTTTCCATCCAATTGTAAATCACTGTTTTATTATTGTAAATGTTCCAATATCCTTACTGTGGCAACTCCATACAAAGTAACAGTAAGGATATTGGAACATTTACAATAATAAAACAGTGATTTACAATTGGATGGAAAATATACTGATTTACTTGCACCAGTGTTCTTGAGATTTCAGTTACCCAATATTGACTGGGTAAATGTAACATCAGGACATGCTAGAGAGATAAAGTTCCTGGATGGAATAAATGACAGTTTTATGGAGCAGTTGGTTCAAGAAACAGAAAGTGGGAGCTATTTTAGATCTAATTCTTAGTGGAACGCAGGATTTAGTAAGTGAGGTAATGAAGGAGGGGCCATTTGGCAATAGTGATCATAATATGATCAAATTTGAACTAATGATTGGAAGGGGACAATAAGAATTTACAGCTCTAGCACTAAACTTCCAACAGGGAAACTTTGATAAAATGAGGAAAATAGAAAAAAACTGAAAAGATGCAGCTACAAAGGTTAAGAATGTTCAACAGGTGTAGACATTTAAAAAAAAAAAAAAAAACATCTAATAAGTGCAGTCAAGATGTATTCCACGTGTTAAGAAAGGTGGAAGCAATGCCAAATGATTGCCTGCATGATTAAATGGAGAGGTGAAAGCAACTTTTTTAACCAAAAGAAATTCAACAAAAATTGGAAAAAGGATCCATCTGAAGAAAATAGGAAAAGGCATAAGCATTGTCAAATTAAATGTGAAACAATGATTAGACAAGCTAAGAGAAAATTTGAAAAGAAGTTTGCCATACAGGCAAAAACTCATATTAAATAAAAGTTCTTATATCAGAAGCAGGAAGTCCACGAGGCAATCAGCTGGACTGAGAGATGATCGAGAGGTTAAAGGGGAATTTAGGGAAGATAAGGCCATCACAGAAAAACTAAATGAATTCTTTGCTTCAGTGTTTACTAGTGAGGATATTGGGGCGATAACAGTTTCAGTGAGTTTTCGGATGAATTGAACCAAATCACTGTGATGTTGTAGGCCAGATTGACAAATGGAAGAGTAGCAAATCACCTGGACAGGATGGTATACATCCCAGGGTTCTGAAAGAACTCAAAAATGAAACTTCAAAACTATTACTAGTAATTTGTAACCCCTCATTAAAATCATCCATTGTACCTGAAGACTGGAGGGTGGCCAATGTAACACCAATATTTTAAAAGGGTTCCAGGGGTGATCTGGGAAACTAAAGACTGGTAAGCCCGACTTCAGTGCTAGAAAAAATTGTGAAAACTATTATAATAAATAAAAACACAAAATATTTAGATAGACATGGTTTAATGCGACACAGCCAGCATGGATTTACCCAAGGGAAGTCTTGCCTCACAAATCAGTTTTTTTTTTTTTTAATAAACATGTGGATAAATGTGATGTGGTAGATGTATAGTGTATTTGGATTTTCAGAATACATTTCAAAAAGTCCCTCATGAGAGGCTTCTAAAAAAACAAAAGAGTCATGGGAAAGGAGGCAATGCCTTTTGTGGATTGCAAACTGACAGGAAACACAGTAGGATTAAATGGTCTGTTTTCACAGTGGAAAAAGGTAAACAGAGGAGTGCCTCAGGGATCTGTACTTGGGCCAATGCTTTTTACTATACTTATAGAAGATTTGGAAAGGGGTACAACGAGTGAGGTGAACAAGTTTGCAGATGATACAAAATATTCAGAGTAGTTAAACCAAAAGCAGATTGTGATAAATTGAAGGAGGTCCTTGCTAGACTGGAAAATTGGGTATCCAAATGGCAGATGAAATTGAATGTAGGCAAGTGCAATATGATCCATATAGGGAAAAATAACCCATGCAGAAGTTACATGTTAGGTTCCAGATTAAGAGTTACCACCTAGGAAAAAGATCTAGGCATCATAGTGGATAATACATTGAAATAGTCAGTCGGTGTGCCGAGGTGGTCAAAACAAACAGAATATTAAGAATTATTAGGAAGGGAATTGTGAATAAAACATAGTATGTCATAATGCCTATGTATCATTCCATGGTGAGACTGCACCTTGAATATTGTGTTCAATTCTGGTTGCTGCTTTCAAAAAAAGATATAGCTGCATTGGAGAAGGTACAGAGAAGGGTGAACAAAATGATAACAGGGCTGGAATGGCTCCCCTATGAGCATAGACTAAACAGGTTTGGATTGTTTGGCTTGGAGAAGAGACAGCTCATGGGGGATTTGATAGAGGTCTATAAAATCACAAAAGGACTTGAAAGGGTAAGTGTAAATTAGTTATTTATTCTTTCAGGTAACAGTAAGGACTAGGGGGAACTCATTTAAAACAAATTGGAGAATTTTTTTTTTCACTCAACATACATTTAAGCTCTGGAATTCATTGCCAGAAGATATGGATAAGGCAGTTAGTGTAGCTGGGTTTAAACAAGGTGTGGATAAGATCTTGAAGGAGAAGTCCATAAAATGCTATTAATTTTGTTGCTTAGGCAATAGCCACTGCTTATTACCAGCATTACTGGTCTGGGATCTAGTCAGATACTTGCCAGGTAAATGTAACCTGGTTTGGCCACTTTGGAAACAGGATGCTGGGTTTGATGGACTCAGTATAGCAACTTATGTTTTTACGAAACAGCATGTGTACATTTATCTGAGTGAATAAAAGAGGTGGAGTTAGGTCAGGGGAATAAAAGTACATGCAGAGATTCTATTTTCAAATTTCTATGTATACTTTTCAGTTCTACTTTGCACCTGCTCCTATGCTGCCATGCAGATGTAAATATGGCAGATTCAAAGTTACACCTCCCCTCCCCCCCCCCCCTCATGTCCATACTAAGTGGATTTTCCAACAGAAACTCTGCATGGAGCGTCTCTTAAAAAATGTACTCTATGCGCCTACAATGGAAGAAGCAATTTTGAAACATGGTGGGCCTACAAGAAGCCTATGGAGTTTCAAAATTGTTCTCCTTATTAGTAAATCAAATGACAGCTTCAGATGTGGTGCATGGATGTAAGTGTTTGAACTTCTCCTGGGGCCTGCCAACTTCAAAAATCACATTATTTTACCATATTGAAAGCAGGGTCATTACTACATGTCCAACCTAGAAATCTTAGAACTGGGGAAAAGAAGCAGTGCCTTGCTGCTCTGTTTTGAAAAACAGCAAACAACTGGTGAGTTTGGAATATGGGAATTTTATTTATTTATTTGTTTTTAACTTTTCTATACCGACGTTCCTGCAAGCATACAAATCATATCGGTTTACAATATAACTGCAAAATTCGCTCAGGGGCAATACAGAGAACAGGGGAGGCAATTAACATTGAAACGCTGTAAAAGCATAACAGTGTGGTCAAAACATAACAGTGGAACGGGTCAAAACAAATCATAACATATCATAACCTAACAAGTAGTCTTAAAACAAATAAGAAGATCACTGAGAAACAAAAAAGGAGTGGTACTATGGTCTGTGTAGACTGACTGGAATGTCAGATTAGAAGTGAACAGACTGAAAGAGGGGGAGAATTAAGTGTCTGGGAAGGCTAGGCTGAATAGCCATGTTTTAAGTCTTTTTTTGAATGTGGATGGGCAGGGCTCTTGCCTGAGGTCCGGAGGCAACGCATTCCACTGATGGGGTCCTGCTGTGGAAATGGCACACTTTCTAAGAGATGATTTCTCTTGAGGGGCATACAGAGTATCTTTGTAAGCACATCTGATTGGTCTAGATGAGGTATGTGGTGTTAAGTTGAAGGGCGGTGTTGAGAGAGGTGAGGTTGTGTTTAACTTTATGGATGATCGTGAGGACTTTGAAGAGGATCCTAGATTTGATGGGTAGCCAGTGGAGGTTCCGCAGAGTGGGAGTGATATGTTCCTTTTTTTGGTACTGGTGAGAATCCTGGCTGCTGAGCTTTGAACCATTTGAAGAGGTTTGATGACGTTGGCTGGGAGACCGAAGAGGAGGGAGTTGCAATAGTCCAGTTTTCATAGGATGATGGATTGCAGCACCAATCTGAAGTCCTGGAAGTGAAGGAGAGGTTTTAGGTTTCTAAGGACTTGCAATTTGAAGAAACACTCCTTAGTGGTGGTGTTCACAAACTTCTTAAGGTTAAACTGGTTATCTAGGATCACCCCTAGATCTCTGACGAATGGAGAGTGTTTATTAATTGAGTTGGCTGATTGGGAAGGGGGCGGTGGAGGTGTGGAGAGGTCTTCTTTAGAGATGATAAGAATCTCCGTCTTGTCGGTATTCAGGACCAGGTTGAGAGTGGAAAGGAGTTGGTTAATTGCTTGAAGGTAGTTGGACCAGTGGATAAGAGTTTTTTGTAGAGATTCTTTTATCGGGATGAGTATTTGGACGTCATCCGCGTACAGATAGTGGGATAGGTTTAGTTTTGTAAGAAGGTGGCAGAGTGGTAGAAGGTAGATGTTAAAGAGTGTGGGTGATAGGGACGATCCTTGTGGGACACCCAGGTTGAAGTGGACAGGAGGAGATTCTTTATTGTTGATCCTGACTTTATAGCACCTGTTGGATAGGAAGGATCTGAACCAGCCAAGTGCAGGGCCTTTGACGCCTATGTCTGTTAGTCGTTCTAGGAATTCAAAGAGGAACAGGGACTAAAAGATGCCAGGGTCAAATGAACTCTGTCTTCTACTTGCTTAACATTTTTCAACCAGTAGGAGGGTTTACTACTACAAAGATGAGCTAATCCACAGTGGAATGTTTCCAGTGTTTGATCCACTAGCAGCCACTACTCTTGGATAATTACTGGCTCCAAGCTGGTCTCTTTACAGTTTATATTACTCAGGTACTCAATCCCAATGTACTATCCTTCTCAATACACGCACAGTAGCCTTAACCCAAACAAGTTCAGTCAAAGCCTCTCTATCCTTTGCAGCAATATTAATTAATTATAGTAGCTTTCCTGGCATGCAAACTTTATAAAGTGTTTGGTTGTGCATCCAAGAAAGAAAACTCACACAAGATTAAACAGATCAAGATTGTAAAACCACATGCAAGAAATATGTGAAACCAAATAAGATGATCAAGTCCTTTCCAATGAGCCCATTACTCAATTTATGGTATCTAAACAGTACTCAATACTTTTCCTCTATGCTAAAATCTCTAATATTCATAGTTGTCATCCAATATCATCATTATTGCATAATCATAAAAGTTTCAATTGTAGTATTGATAACCTGAAGACCAACCAACTAAGCATTCCGTTCAGCGAAGGATTGCAGTATAAAGACAGACATGATGGTAGCAATAATTATGAACGCTCTTATAGAAAGCAGCAAATGTAGCCTGGGAATCCTGGCCCAACAAATAAAAGTATGTTAAACAGACTTCCAATGCATACTGACTGCTAAGCAGCCAACTGAGGAAATGCAACTCTCATGCAAATTCATTATCCCATCACTACTGCCTTGACCATGGGTTTCGTGATTGGAACCTATGGCAAGATCGATAGCTTTCCTCAAGATTTGAAGAGCAGGGCTGCTCTGAAAAACAACAAATAAGGTCCTCCCCCTACTACTCTGGAACACAAGTTTCATCCCCTAACACCCCATTACAGGCTGGTGAGCCTCAATTCCTTCTCAGCCAATCCTAACTCCCCTGAAAGGCCAATGATTTCCTCACTATGCTACGCCATGCTACCCTGTAGACTCTACCGGGACTAATGTATATTGTTGATATGTATACGGTTGACATGATCACTGCTGATCTACCAGATATCACACTTCCTTACCCTGCCAGGCTATGCTACCTGACAAAAACTACAGTGCATTATGTATATTATTATTGTTGATATGTTTGCTAAGTTCAGTATTACTAATTCCTAGTTAGAATCTCCCCCAGTATTCTGCTGTTCTGTTCCCCCCTTAGTTTGATTATTCCAGTTCATTGTAACCGACCTAAATAGCGTTCGATGTAACCTTTTGTTGTACTTTTGTTCTGTGTAAACCGATGTGATGTGACATTTGCCATGAACTTCGGTATAAAAAAGAATTTAAATAAATAAATAAATCATTCCAGAGGATTAACCCAGAAAAAAGATCAAATAACTCTGCAAATGATTGATAAGCCAAGTGCTTCAGTTCACTTCATTTGTTCTTCAAATTGCGTCAGACTGGGATCCTAAATTCTTTCAGTGCTACAGCTATACAGCTTTTTTTTTTGGGGTGGGGGGGGTTGTTTCTTTTTTTTTTTTTTTTACTAAACAACTTAACTTCACATATTTTGTCAATCAATGGGAAGACCTCAATTTTTTTCCCCGCTATCCTTGTATAGGCTCCCACTGTAACTTAGTAGGCACTTGACAATTTAGGAGGGAAGAAGGGACTCAGAAAATATCATTGAAGGCCATGCTGGTCAGCTGCATATCTTAGAGAAGAAGTCAAAAAATTCATGTTTCCTTCTTAAGGAAGGGCAGTCCAGGAAAAGAAAAATTTAAATGCATCACATCCTTATTAAGAAATGGTCATAAAGGTTAAGGGAAAAAAAAAAAAAAAAAGGCTTGTACATACGAGTTCAATCGCCTACACTTGAAATCTGGCAGCACTTAAGCAATTACACCTCACTCGCAGCAATATTTTACTGCTAAATGTTAGCAATATTCTACAATTGCTACAAATAAAGATGATGGTACTGGGAATTGCTTCTACTTATTCTCTGCCACGATTGCTCAACTGCTCTGGTCAATGGCAATTTAGTTTATGTTAAATTTGAAGAGAGAAAATTATTAAGAAGCAAAAGTTCCTGGGGAGACTGCCAACTTATGAAAACGCCTTCCCATACCATCTGAGTTAACATATAAAATGCGTCAGACGAGCAGCATCTTTTCATTAACACGTTGTGCTCATCTTTAAAAGCTTTCAGTGCAAGTACGCTGGTCCCTTCACTGGCCGGCTGAACTCTGAATCTGTACTTGGGACTGAAGTGAGCCACTGCGCTTTCATCACTGTTCCAGGAAATTCTAATATTTACAAGAACTCCTCAGAGGTTTATTGCAGCTCTTTGAATTATTATCTAATTAAGTTGTATGATTTTTCTCAAGCCTCTGATAGTGAAGGTTACATTACAACAGAAATCAGATCCTCAAGTATCATTCAGACACGCCGGAGCCAGGCATGCTGTTTTCAGGGTGAAATCAAAAAAAGTACTCACAAGAAAAATATTCCATAGTAGACAATTCTCTACATAACTTTTAATAACTGCGTATTCTACATTATATTTTGCAATATACACATTATGTAAATGAAGTTGTTAAAAATAAAAAATTAAATAAAAATACCAAAAAAAAAAGAAAAGAGACAGAGGGCAGGCCGGACGGCTCATTAACAAAGTGCTATGTATTGCCATGTGGAAGAAGCGGGTTCAATTACCAGGTCAAGCTTCTGTCCCTTGCACCAGCGGCATTCACAGCCTTACGGGGAGGGAGCCTCAATCACTGCTCAGTGGTGACAATTAATGGCTAGACTCCGGATAAATGTTGGCAGGGTTCCACGTGGTTTGTGGCCCCTGGCAAGAATAACTTCTGGGCTGAATATGGAGAGGGAATACAAATATATAGGAAACCTCCTTCAGGTTATTAGGGATCAAAAGCTCATGGTGCTTTAGCCTAGTAGAGTCTACTTCCAATTGAGCTGGTAGCCCAAATCACCCCCCCCCTTAAAAAAATACAGTCCATTCTGAATTAAATTAAGCACAATGGCACACAAATACCTGAGAAATTACAAATCGTGACATTTTTTCCTGAACGAGGGAACTTAGGAAGAATAATCAGGATGTTCAAATCAAACAAAAAAAAGCATATGGCAGGAATGGCCAAGCTGTCACACATCAAGAACCAAGAAACCACAATGTTCAGTACCAAAAGAGCCTCCCATTGTTGAAAGAGAGGATGTGGTGTCCCCCCATATCTCCATCAGTATCAATTTCCTCACAATACCCTGACCAGTCTCTTAATTCTCCAACCTGTCCCCACCAGTTTCTCTCTCAATCCCCCACCCTCTCAATCTTGATGTCAGTCTCTCTCATTCCCCCACCCTGTTGTTCCCAGCGGCCTCTCTCAATTTTCCCACCAGTCTCTCTCTCTCTCTCTCTCAGTTCATCTATCCTGTCCCTAACAGTTTCTAAGAACATAAGAAATTGCCATACTGTGTCAGACCGAGGGTCCATCAACCTCAGTATCCTGTTCCCAAAGGTGGCCAATCCAAGAACCTGGCAGGATCCCAAATAGTAGATAGACCCCATGCTGCTAACACCTAGGGATAAGAAGTGGATTTTCCAAGTCTACCTGGTTAATAACAGCTTATGGACTATTTTCACAGGAACTCGTCCAAACCTTTTTCAAGGCCAGCTACAATAAGTGCATTTATCACATCCTCTGGCAATTAATTCCACAGTGAAACATTTTTTCCTCCAATTTATTTTAAATATGCCAATTAGTAACTTCACGGAGTGTTCAAGATTCTATTTTTATGAAATCATAAACAGATTCACATTTACCTGTTCTGCTCCACTCATGATTTTATTGGCCTTAGTCTTCTTTTCTCCAAGCTGAGCAGCCCTAGCCTCTTTAGCTTTTCCTCTTTGGGAAGCCATTCTATCCCCTTTATCATTGGGGTCGCCCTTCTCTGTACCTTTTCCAGTTCACCTATATGTTTTTGGAGATGTGGTAACCAGACCTGTACACAGTACGCAAGGAGCAGTCTCACCATGGGAGTGAGGAGGCCCCCCCCCCCCCCACACCCTCTCCTCAAAGATCCCCTCCCCTCCCTCGCTCAACAATGTGAGGCTCTTTTGGTACTGAGCATTTTGTTTTCTTGGCTCTTGGTGTGTGAAAGGTTGGCCATTCCTGCCATATGATTTCAAGCTTCATGACATTCCCAGTTTAATTCTCCATTCTTTCCCTCATAATTCCTGTTTTCGTTTTTTGATGGCCACAATATACTGAGCCAAGGATTTCAAAGTATTGTCTATGATGCTGCCCAGATCCTTTTCTAATGTGTAGAATACATCTGGTCGGGACTTCCTAGATGGTATTTTCAATCAATGCCCATGCCTGATGTAAATGTCAATTTTTGCAGCTGCTCCCAACCATTTTTTCCCCAACAATTTTACTTATTTTTATCATAGTCATCCTTCGCTTGGTAAATAAACAAAAAATGGGAAAAGATTTGCATCAAAGCACAACCCCTAATCTGTCTGTGGCCATTCTAAAATAAGTTACAGCCAATAAAGAAATATTCATGACACTGAGGACAACAGTCCATGCACTGAATTCAAAATATTAATATAGATGATTAACAACCTTTTGTTTGTATACTTGTCAGCAATTAGTATAATGAAGTATAAAAATCTATCCCGTGTAGAGCTAAATATCGTTCCAGCATAAGCCATCTATTCTGCAGTATAAAACAGTAAGAAAAAAAGACCTTGTATAGCTTGCCCCAGCCTGTCCTTACAGCACTGTTACCACACAGGAAAATCCAGTTTTAACCCTGGCTCCTAGTCCTCGGGTTGACTGGAGATGTTGCAAAGGCAGCATTCATGGTCAAGGGGAAGTCCTGACTGTCTGGCAGCAGTGACACCTACTGGCATGCACAGAGAACACCACCCGGGCTTCACAGGCCAGGCAAGAGAGCGATGTTAATAGCAGGGGAAAAAAAAAATCACAAGATTTGTGGGAAGGCTCATGGTACCTCAAAGAGGTGCTGAAACTGAAGATCAAATAAATGAGCAGCAATGAAGTTGCTGGGCAGAAAAAAATAATAATTAAAATTAGTAATAAGTTGATCCATATGCATACATTACAACAGTAACGCTGCAGAATCACTTGACTATGCTCTTACTGTTTTAAATATCAACTTGTCTTTTTAACCTGGCTAGGCTATTTCCTTTTACTTATTTTCCATAAAACATATAATACAAGGTATGTAGATTATATTATGCAAAAGTAAATACTGCAAATAAAACCAATAGTATGGCCCGAAAATTACTTTCTGATGCAATTCTAGTGATTCGATATACTGTAGATATCCCTCTAATGTAAGTACAAATGAGCCAATAAAAGACCATGGCAGGGGTTTAGAGACTACACCATCTGAATGTTTTCTGGGATTTCTCTCACCTTGTAAAACCTTATGGAGTTTCCATCACCATGCTTTCATGTTTGTTTGTTTTTTTTGTCTGTATGTGTGCCTTTGATAGAATCCCTTCACTTCTGGTGCTGCTTTTCTTCAGCAGGGACCAGAATTCAGATAGGTTTTTTTGCTTTCAAGTTGAAGCATACTTTTCTACTTGGATAATCATAATAAACAGACAACTGATGACCACACAGAGATCTAGGAGCATCCTTAAGACTATTTTAGTCTTTTTTCTTTCCTGTTTTAATTGCCAGAAGTACACACTTTTGGTATATATTAGGGTGTCTCATTATTTGTACGTGCTATAAGAACACAAGAAGTTGCCATACTTGGACAGACCAAGAGTCCATTAAGCCCAGCATCCGGCTTCCAACAGTGGCCAATCTAGGTTACAAATATCTGGCAAATATCTAAACATTAAATAGATCCCGTACTACTAATGCTGGTAATAAGCAGCAGCTATTCCCTAAGTCAACTTGACTAATAGTTTATGGACTTTTCCAGGAACTTTTTCAAACGTTTTTTAAATCCAGCTAAGCTAACTGCCTTAACTATAACCTCTGGCAACAAATTCCAGAGCTTATTTATGCATTCAATGAAAAAGAATTTTCTTTGATTTGTTTAAATACCCTACATGCTAATTTCATGACATGCCCCCTAGTCCTTATATTATCTAAAAGAACAAACGATTTACATTAACCTGTTTTAGTCTTCTCATGATTTTATAGACCTCCATCATATCCCCCCCTCAGCTGTCTCTTCTCGAGGCTGAACAGCCCTAACCTCTTCAGCCTTTCCTCATAGGGGAGCTGTTCCATCCCCTTTATCATTTTGGTTGCCCTTCTCTGTACCTTCTCCAGTGCATCAATATCTTTTCTCAGATGCAGCGACCAGAATTGTACACAGTAATCAAGGTGTGGTCTTCACCATGGAA
The DNA here is from genome assembly GCF_901001135.1 of Rhinatrema bivittatum. Lineage (NCBI taxonomy): Eukaryota > Metazoa > Chordata > Amphibia > Gymnophiona > Rhinatrematidae > Rhinatrema > Rhinatrema bivittatum. The sequence continues at coordinate 317,029,832 of NC_042619.1, read as the reverse complement.
CGATACATAGGCATTATGACATTTTCCATTTTATTCACCATTCCCTTTCTAATAATTCCCAACATTCTGTTTGCTTTTTTGACTGCCGCAGCACACTGAGCCGAAAAATTCAATATATTATCCACTATGACGCCTAGATCTTTTTCTTGGGTGGTAGCTCCTAATATGGAACCTAACATTGTGTAACTACAGCATGGGTTATTTTTCCCTATATGCAACACCTTGCACTTATCCACATTAAATTTCATCTGCCCTTTGGATACCCAAATCTTCGAGTCTCACAAGGTCCTCCTGCAATTTATCACTATATGCCTGTGATTTAACTACTCTGAATAATTGTGTCATCTGTAAATTTCATTGCCTCACTCATCGTTCCCCTTTCCAGATCCTTTAAAAATATTAAAAAGTATTGGTCTAAGTACAGGTCCCTATATTTTGAGCATACACCCTCTTTGCCAAATATGTCCCTTATTCCACTTTATTTGTTCATCCTACACTCAAATTAGGTATGAAGCACTTGACTAAGGGAATTTTACGGCGAGGAGGTGCAAGGGATAGTGTTTCATTTTTCATTTACAATTTTTTATTTTTGCTTTGTTTCTCTCTTCTAGTGCGCCCACTAATGCAACTTTGCTATTTGTGTCTGTTGGGATTTTGCCTGCTATGCAGCCTCATCCTACCTTACTGCATCCTGCAATTACATCTCCCCACCAGCAGAGGCCTGCAATAAGCCTCACCACTAGTCTTGCTAAGCTCCCCCTCAATGCTCTTGCCGCACCCAGTCCCCTGCCTTATGTAAACCTGCCTTACCACTGTATCCTTGCCTTCTCATGTTGTCACTCTTGGCTCCGTGACTTGGCCCTTGTTCCTTGCCTTGTCTTATGGCCTTTACACCTTCTTGCTTCTTGCCTTGTGGCCTATTCTGCCTAGTACCCTGCCTTGTGGCCTATCCAGGCCTTCCGACTGCCTAGGGGCCTCATGCCTTGTTGCCTTCGGGCATTATATGTTCCCTGTTCTGTGGTATCCTTGTCTGCCCTGTCTAACTCCTGCCCTAGTCTGCTTTGTTTTGTCTTGTCCTTGATTAGTCTTGTCATTCCCTGCCAGTCCGGTCTGTTCCAAGAGTCATATCCAGTCCTCCTTGAACCAGAGTCCTGTTTTTACCTTGCCTCAGTCTGTATTTTGTCTAGTTCTGGGTCCTGCCCAGTCTTGCCTTGCTCCATATACAAAGCCTTGCCTGCCAAGCCCTGCTTGCCTCGTCCAGCCCTCCTCATCCAGGCTGTGTCCCAGCCTTGCCTTTCCGAGCCTGCCCAGCGTGTCTGCCCTTGCCTGGTCTAGTCTGGTTCGAGTCCTTACGGACTCAATAACATGTACTACTGCTGCTGCAAGGTCCTACTGGCCTCCAGAACCCAAGGGCTCAATCTGCAGGGGAGGTGGCTGGCTAGGTGGAAAACTGGCCCATGTCTAGTCCAGAGTCCTGCCTTGTAGGCCCGTGCCACGCCTCAGGTAGGTTTCCCTGATTTCAGAAACAGTGATAGTGTCATTTCAGATGGAAAAGGAAATGAGAGAACATATGTTTTGGTGTTTTCACCGTCAATTTAAATGACTGCATATCCCTAGTTTTGTGAAGTTTTATAGATTCACAGCCATTTTTTCAGGCACTGTAGTCTACCAGGCCATGTGCTGTAGACCAGTGGTTCTCAGCGCAGTCCTTAGGACACATCCAATCAGTTACGGATTCCCTCTATGAGGCTTGCTCCCCGCTACATCGGTCCTTTCACAGTGCCAGAGCGCATGGGGCCAGTGTCCTATCGGCTAAGACTGCCGTCCACCCTGCCGCCTGCCCAGGCTTAAAATGCTGTCAGCCCGGACGGAACGGGGCAGGACAGCTGGAGTCAGAGGCACCGGCATGGTCTCTTCTTCCCGCCGCCCCCCCCCCCCCCCCCCCGCGGCCCGGAAGCGGAAGTGGTGAGCAGCGAGTGCGTGCGCGGAAGAAGAGACCATGCTAGTGTGGTCAGCGTCGGCCCGAAGAACAGTGCATGTAAATGGATATCCTGATAAGACTGGTTTGGTTGTGTCCTGAGGACTGGATTGAGAACTACTATCGGCCTAAGGAGGCCAACATTATCCATTTACCAGTCAATGATTGGTAGTAATTTGAACTACAAGTGAGATGTTTTATGACATGGATAGCTCTGATCTTTAATTTTACCCCTTGGGGCACAGTTTTATGTTCCTTATACATATTTTTGCTTGCACTATTTTTTCTTCTTTGGCGCTTATTACCCCCCTTCCAGAAGCTGCAGGAAAAGTAAAGCCTTAGACAAAAAGTGTGCTATTTCAAAACTATATCATCAAAATGACCTGTAGGGTTTGTTGTACTTTAAAACCAAACTTTGCCCAATCGCCTAACTTGGTCCTGAATGTCATTAATACTGTTTAGAAGTTAAAGGCCCCATGAAAAATCTATACCAGACAGGACACTAGCTGAGAGTAGGCGCCCCACCAAACAGATTATTATGTAAGAACAGTAAAATGCCAGGCCCTACAAGCTAAAATAAGCAGGAAAGTCATTCAGTTTAAATTAGTACTGGATTACAGCAAATAGCTTATTCAGTCCATGGGGGATAGACGTTTTGTGAAGGCTGCAATTATTGGTTTCTGCCATCAAATTACTATTGTGCAATCACATTAATTTTAACACAATCCGATGTTTGGATTCAGGTTTTTTTTTTTTCAAAGAAAAATCCTACTGATGATAATATATGAAACAGGACTTGCAGGTTCGGCCAAAGCTTTCACAAAACCCTCTAAAGGAGACAGACTTATTATAAAACTGTTTTTCCTGCTTCATTTCCCAAGCTGGAAGGTAAGAGCCAGTTTCCTTCTCTTCTTTGGCAGCCCTGGTAAAATTAAAATAAAAAAAAAAAAAAAAGAAAAGACCTCTGCTACGTCCCTATTTTTGCTTTGCTTGAAGTAGCAATGGAAGAATGTGGTTGTATGTTGAATTCAGACATGTCCCGGGTAGGAAGCGAGAAAGGAAGTGGTGCCCCTTCCTCTCCAGGGAAAACCTCCCACCCCCATCCCTGCAGAAGATACAGTAGGGTTTAGTTTAATTAATAAATATTACAATTCTAAATGCAACCACATTATCTGGGGAGGATGCCCTAATCCATTTCAGGACTGATGTAATTAGAACAGGGTGAAGGTGCTAAATCTTCTGTATGGCAAACATACAAATTTTCTGCTCTCGACTTCACATAATGCCAAATGTATTCACAGCTCTTGTGGTTCACACACTGGTCTCACTTTGAACTGGCTGTTCTTCCGCAGGAAGCTGTGACTAACAGTACTCAGTTTTTGTACAGAGCCGTTGAACTATGATACAAAAGCTTTAAGGTAAATTCTCATTCCGAACTGTACAAGCTTCTACTTTGTGCCTTAGCTTTCAGCAGCAATTTTAGATTTATTTTTCCTAACAAAACCATGCTAGCTTTATGCTGCTTCTGGGCAGCTGGTATCACCCTCTGCATCGTTCCCATAGGATAAGCAGGATCAGTTTCCTTTACTCCTGGGCACCCGGTTGCTTTCTACTTCCTTTCTACATCCCGCAGTATTCACACTTCCAGGTTGGGGATCCCAAGCAGGTTGCACATGAATTTGCCAGGAACATTAAATTAGGCAGGAGAGGAGGCAGAAGGGTCCTCCAAGCTCATGCTAGTTGGCTAGGCTAGCATACGCCTCCAATGCAACAGCCCCTGCTACTTTGCTCTCAGTATCGCTTCTCTCTCTGACCTATTCAGACCATGCTTCCTTTTGTTTCAGCTTCCACATTATTCCTTCTGCTTGCTTGCACAGCATACCCATAATCTACTCTAAGTTTTACTACCAGGGACTCAAATGCATACATTTACTGAGTCACATTGTGTTTATTTTATTGGCATTTATTAATTGCTATAACTGAAACCACTGAAAGCTATTTATAACAAACACTCATACAGAGCAATAATACACCATCATTGCTTCAACCAATTAAACAAAGGAAATAAAAATATATAACATGTTAAAAAAAAATAAAACAAACCCTCCAACCACTCCAACTTAAAATAAAACACACAAAATTTCACCAAATCCACACCATTAATAAAACAAAAAAACCCACAAAACTACAAGTACTAAAACCCTACATCCAACCTCCCATTCTCTACCTTAGTGGTTCCCAACCTGGGGTCCACGAGACCATCTCGGGGGGGGGGGGAACACCAGAAGGGATGCAAGAAAGTTTAGATGGGGAGAAAAACGGCAGGCTGCTGCAACCTGTAATTATTTGAGCTGCGCCATAGGCCAGGAGAGTGAGAATGAGGCCTACTGCTACCACAGACTTCATCCCACATTGCTGCAGGTAGGCAGGTAGGAATGACAGAGAATGGCCATTTGTACCAAGTAGGAGCCTCAAACTTCACTGCTGCACGTCCAGCAGAGGTAGGGAAGAGGGGGGACTGATTTCAGCCCTTGAGATTCATAAACGCTACTGCTGCACAGTGAGGACATGGCTCAACTGCAGCCATCAAAAGCTTCAGCAGCCACTAGTGCACACTGAGGAAAGCAGCAGAAACCAGGGTGATCACAACAGTAAGAAGCACTTCCCTCTATTGTCATATGCTCTGCCACTGGCCTAAAACAGAGGGAGGATAGGATAGCTGCATCAAGAAAGTGAGCTGAAAGGAAGAATGGAGGAAATGGGACTAAGGTTGACAACCTGAGGTGAAAGATAGAAGGAAGAAGAAATGAGACAAGAATGAGAGAAGAAAAGGAAAATAAAGAGGAAGACAGGCATCCATGACTGACCTGGGGAGTAAGAGCAGATGGCAGCCTTTGGGGAGAGATAAGACCACCAGAGATTAGGGAAGAGGAGAAGATCCCCAGTAATTATGCTGACCAGAGGTAAAGAGAGAGAGAGGATCACCATGGTCCAGAAGGGAAGAAAGGAGAAATGATCACCAGAGATCAAGGGGAGAAGAAGAGAATAGCCAGGTGTGGATGTGACAAATACAAAAGTTATTTAGTGGGACCACAGAAACATGGAGATCTCATAAACCTTCTTCCCTTTGAAAAGCAGGCTATTGTTTTGCTTTTTCTAAAAAGTCTAAATTTTGAGACTCTTCATTTTCTACATGTTTGTAAGAAACATAAAAGAAAATAAGTACCATGTAAAAAAACGCCCTTTGAAAATGTCTATTACCTGCCACTGAGGATGAAAGTACCTATGCCATGAAAAGCATGCAGACTTCTGCCTGCAAAGGCAGGATAGAAAGTGCAGTTGCTAGCTCTCCTAGGACAGCAGGATGTTAGTCCTCATATATGGGTGACATCATCCGATGGAGCACAGCATGGAAAACTTTTGTCAAAGTTTTTAAAAACTCTGCATGGCACACTGAGCATGCCCAGCATGCCACTATCTACGTGGCCACATGAGATCCCCCTTCAGTTTTGAAACAGAGAAAAAATACAAGTGAAAAAGTAAAACAACAAAACGGAAGGAGAACCCAACTCTGCAGGGTGGTGGCGGGATTCCTGAGGACTACCATCCTGTTGTCCTAGGAGAATACCTGTTACAGGTAAGCAACTGCGCTTTCTCTTAGGACAAGCAGGATGGTAGTCCTCACATATGGCTGAATACCAAGCTCTAGACTGTCCCCACCAGCCAGGTGCTGCCAACAGATACCGAAACAAATTGCCAACGGGCACAACAACAGTGGTCCTATTGGCCAGCAGATGATGGCCTGGATCCGACGAGGGACTAGGCAGGGAGAGTTGTTTAAGTCTGGAAGAGACTGCATAGGACGGACTGGCCAAAGGCACTGTCCTGCCAAACATCTTTGTCCAAACAGTAGTGGGTTGCAAACATGTGAAGGGATCTTCACGTTGCTGAGCAACAAATTTCAGCGATGGGAACCACTCGCAGATGAGCCACTGACATCGCCATTGCATGCAGAGTGAGCTCTGATTTGGCCTGCCAGCTGAAGGCCCACTTGCACATAGCAGAAGGCGATGTAATCCGCCAGCCAGCTGGAAGAGGGTTTACCCGCCACCACTCCCAATCTACTGGCATCGAAGGACACAAACAGCTGAGTGGACTGCCTGTGACAGGCTGAGCATTCTAAAGAGAAAGCCAAGGCCTGTCCCCTGGATGGGAATGAGACATGGGAAAGAAGGTGGGTAAAACAATGGACTGATTGATGGAGAAATCAGACACGACCTTAGGTAGGAACTTGGGGTGTGTACGCAAGACCACATGATCATGAAAAAACCTCGTGTATGGCAGGTACATAACCAAGGCCTGAAGCTCACTGACTCTACGAGCTGAAGTAATTGCCACTAGAAATATAACTTTCCAAGTGAGAAACTTTGGGTCGCAGGAGAGTAACGGCTCAAAGGGAGGACGCATGAGCCACGCCAGCACAATGTTGAGGTCCCAGGATGAACAGGAGGCCGAAGAGGGGGCTTCAGTCGAAGCAGTTCCCTCATAAGGCAACCCACTAAAGGCCAGCCTTTAGTGGGTTGCCTTACTAAAGGTACAGCCACTAAAGGCTATACCTCGATGGTACGCATTCATGGTGCTAAGATGAACCCAGACTGAGCTGGTTTGAACCCCAGACTCGGAAAGATGCCACAACTAGTCCAAAAGGAAGGGGCATGTGAATGGATCTAAGCCATGCCCCGCACACCAGATGGAGAATCTTCTCCATTTCAACCTACAAGACTTCCTGGTGGAAGGCTTTCTAGAAGCCACCAGCACTGGGGCGACACTGTCCAAGAGGGCCAGGGGCTGAAGAACTAGGCGTTCAACATCCATACTGTTAAGGACAATGCCCGGAAGTTTGGATGGCACAGGGTGCCCTAGTTCTGAGTTATCAGATCGGACGCATTTCCTACCCGAATGGGAGCCCTTATTGACAGATCCCAAAGGCGAGGGAACCAAATCTATCGGGGCCAATAAGATGCCACGAGTTTCATGGTCCCTCTGTCCTGTAGAAGCTTCACTAGGGTCTTCAATAGGAGTGGGAGAGGAGGGTATGCATACAGAAGACCCTTCCCCAGTGAAGGAAGAAAGCGTTGAATGCCAGATGTCTGCCTCCCCCCCCCCCCCGCAACAGGGAGCAGAAATTGCTCACTTTGTAGTTGTACGGGGAGGCAAAGAGGTCCATATCTGGGGTTCCCCACTGATGAAAAATTCTGGCTGCTACCTCCGGATCTAGGGACCACTCGTGCAGCTGAAAGGAGTGGTTCAGCTGGTCTGCCAGTATGTTCAGAGTCCCAGACAGGTAGATCCCTCGTAGCGACATCCCCTGTGTTAGGGCCTAGGACCACACTTGCACCGCCTCGTGAAAGAGGAAGAACGGTCCCATGCCTCCCTGTTTGTCTGGATCGGGATTTCCTTGTGCGACAACAGGTCCCTGAACACCCAGAGGACGTAACGGATCGCTCAAAGCTCCAAACATTTATTTGACAGCGGGCTTTGTGAGCGGTCCAGAGACCTTGTGGAGACCGTCTACATGGGCTCTCCAGGCATTGGTGGTGAGGACCACTTGAGGCAGGGCAGTCTGGAAGGGAATTCCCTGCTCTGAATTGGAGAGGTTTACCCACCAGGACAGAGATGCCCTCAAAGGTTCTGTGACTGTGAGACAGCTCTCAAGGTCCTGGGAAGCCTGTTGCCACTGCGACCACAAGGTATATTGCGCCCTTTGCATGTACAAGTGGGCGAGTGGGGTAACATGGACTGAAGCCACCATGTGGCCCAACAAATGGAGCAGAAGGCGGGCACTCGCATGCCGGCTGCTGCTGCGCACAAAGGTTGCCAACGAGGTTTCAGCTGCAGGATCTGGCATGAGGCAGGAGTGCATGGTCGATGGTATGTTACAGAAACAAAATGTATAAAGATAGAATAGATCTCTTATGAATAAAGGGTCAGGGCTCTAGCATGGAGAAGAGAAGATTAAGAAGGGATATGATAGAGGTTTATAAAACGAGTCGTGTGGAACAAGTTAATAGGGAATAATTCTTTGCCTTTTCAAATAGTACTAGGACACACTGACAATAGATTTAAAACAAATGTAAGAACTTTTTTCAGTCATTGCACAAATTAAGCTATACAGTTTGTTGCCAGAGAATGTGTGCCAGAGAATAGAATAGCTGAGCTTAAAAATGGTTATAACAAGTTTCTGGAGGACAGGCCTATTAACAATTAGCAGCCAGCATAAGGTCTGCCACACCTTACTGCTGGGAGCAACAGGGAGTGGATCTCCTCAGCTATAGTTACGGAGAGGATGCTGAGCTAGGTGGATCATGTGGCTGACCCAGCATGGCTCTTTTAATGTTCTGAATCAGGGTCTTCATTAAAATGCCCATGCAAGGACCACACCGATATTTGCAGTGCATGATTAATGATCACGAATGCTCTGTTAAAAAAAAAAAAAAAAAAAAGTGCTTAAATTCAACATAGGAGGCCTAAGTAAAAGGAGGTTTTTATAAGCTCATGGTCATAAAAAAGCCCAAGCCCCTACTCCATACCCATGATCTCAAAACTGTTATCCAAGCTACCCTAACGTCGAAGTTGGATTACTGCAACTCACTGTACCTTGGCCTCCCCTTCTCCACCATCAGACCTCTCCAGATACTTCAAAATGCGACAGCAAGGATAATCAGTAACGCACGTAAATCAGACCATATAACCCCCATCCTCAGAGACCTACACTGGCTCCCCATCCCCTCCCGTATCCTGTTCAAAACCCTCACCATCACATATAAAGCTATCTACACCCATAACTCCCTATGGCTCAATGAACCCCTCCAACCCGCTCAATCCGCCCGCCCCACTAGAACGACCCTCAAATGCACCCTACAAGTCCCGACACAAGAAAGCCCGACTCTCATCAACAAGGACGCGTGCCCTCTCCATTGCAGGCCCCACCCTTTGGAACTCTCTTCCTCCCGACCTCCGCCTGGAGCAATGCCCGTTTAAATTCCGAAAACTGCTAAAGACCTGGCTTTTTCACCAGGCCTTTCTGGATTAACTCTTTTGACTCCACTGCTCTGCCCCCTCCCTTCGCCAGCCTTCTCAATCTAATAAACCTCTAACCCTGCTAAACCCGACGTAATCAGTGTAATCCAACCATCTAGACCCAGTAATCTTATCAGTTCCATTTGTAAATTTTGTAAATCAAATACTCTTGTATAACCTGTATACTTCCCAGACTTGTTAATCATGTTACCTCTATCCTGCTCCTCTCCTTCATTTAGTTAGTCAGGTTCGCTGTTTTTTTTTTTTTTTAACCTTCTTTCAGTTGTCCTCCCCACCCCCATCCCTGTTAATTGTAATTTCCACCTTTTGTTATTATGTAAACCGATATGATGTGTACTTTAATGTCGGTATAGAAAAGCTGTCAAATAAATAAGTATTAAAAAAAAAAAAAAAAAAAGCAGAAAAGCCAAGAAGCAGCTGAGTTGGCATGAAGAAGAACTAGTCAACACTGCTGCTTTAAACTGCTGGCCACCACCCTTTCTTTCGAAAGAGAAATCTAGATGGCTGTATCCACTATTCCAGTGCTCTTTTCTAGGGAAGGTGTAACAGTATTTGAAATTTTCTTCCCTTGCTGTGAAAAGCCATACTGGCTCAACCGTGAGACTATTATGGGTATAAATATTTATACGGTGCACATGATAAGCAATGCTGAAATGTTGAACGCCTTGATATTAAACATGCAGCAGCACAGGCATGAGAAGCTCTACTTTACAAATTCCCCTATCATTTGATTTTAAAAGGCTCTCCAACTATGTTGTCACAATGTCAAAATATCTGTACAGCACGATGCTCTTAAATAGCTTAGACTCAAAAACTATTTCTGTACTAGGTTTATTGCTTTCTCAGCTATTCTTTCAGGATTTTTTTTTTTTTTTTTACCACTTATGGTAACAACCTGAAACGTACACCAAATACATTTGGTTAACAAGATTTTGTTCTTTTAAACTACCCCAGGTTCTCTTTTTAATTTGCTCCATTACATAATAAGCAAATGTAATCTGCACTTCAAGAAGAGATGCTACGAATGGGTACATCAGCCAAGTTCCTTCTTATACAAAGTATGAGTATGAAGTCAGGCCCATAAAACCCTAGAGAGAAAGCAATAGGTGGAGGTAGGAAAAGAACCATATATCCCTTCTTAATCGTCCGTATACTGCTCCGTCCCGTCTGGAGTCTTTGCAGCTTTTCAACTTATTTAAATTTATTCATTTCCTCATTTCACATTGTATGTTTTTCTTTCTTGTTGCTTTTCTAGAAATGTGTGCCATTGTAAATGCTATTTGACATCCATATAATTATGTGATATTTTTCTAAATTATACAATTCACCCATTTGTCTGTCCTTAACAGTATGGCCCTTGATGCTGTTCCTTATGTATGTTCTTTATTCTACTCTCTGTAAAATTACGTCTACTTAGTTTTTCCACTGACTAGCTAATCCCTCAACTTCACTACCGTGATTTAGCCATAATTACTTTCTAATTGGTACTGCTCTTACATAGGTTTTAAGTGTTTAAGGTATTACTCTTTGACACGTCACCTCTTAATCTTGTCACCATTGTTACCATGTTCTAGCCATACAATTTTTGTTCCTGTTCTTTGATTTCAGTTACCTATATTTTGTTTCCAGATATTGCTTTGGTCCCTCTTGAAGTAGCCCCACTAGCGAAACCCGGCTGTGTTGGGGGACTGTATTGAATCGAATTTGTATTGCAATTAAATTACTCAGCTTGGCCTTTGAAGTTTGCAATTATTTATTGAACATTCAAGAGGTAAATAGGTTTCACCTTACTTCACACATTTATTTTCTGTTCTGCTGCTTTGTGCATGAATAGTTTCCTCCACATATATTCTTTGCAAGTTGGGGATGTTACCAATCTCTCAAATTTATTGCCAATGCCCTGCTTAGTACTTGCATTGTACCAAAGAGAGCCTCCTTCTGGAGTTCATAGGGTGTAATCTTAGCAGGTAACATAGCAAGGTGTGCTTGAAAATTCTTCTTAATCAGACCAGTGGCACCCAATATTATTGGGACTATTTCTGTAGCTTTCTTCGTTTATGATTGTATATCTTGGTACTTAAGAACATTTGTCCTTCTAGTATCGTTTATTACCACACAAGATGTTTTGAATGTAATGAGAAATTATTTTAGGAATTTTCCGGTGAATTTCTGTGATCAGGAAATTAGGCTATATCCTGATATGGCCCCAATTACCCAGTACCGCAGAAAAGAGTTTTTATCATATAGACGTTATATCTTTGGGATATGTGTTTTCACTGCGGTATCCATGTAAATGTCTATTAATAAAGAAAGGAGATGAAACTTTCGTGTTTTTCCAAGTTGAACAGCTAAAGCAGTTTATTGAAGCCCGTAGGCCAGCAACCTTTTTTCCCAATGTCTAGAGTTGAAGGTCCAATTTGTATATCACTGTGAGAAATTATGTTAAGCCTGCTTCTGAAAAGGTTTTTTTTTTTTTCCTTAGTGCTCCTGGTTATATATATGGTTATGCCTTCCAGAGTGATATTCTTATTTTGAGGGTAATTTGTAAATCCTTATTATACAGTTTGCAGTTTTGGTTAATAACTAGAGAAATTATATAAAAGATAAATATTTTCTTTATATTTATTTATTTATTTATTTATTTAGAGTTTTTATATACCGGCAATCATGAAAACATATCTTGCTGGTTTACATAGAACGGGGGTGCAATAAATACATAGAACTTAAAAACATAGAACCAGAACTGAGGTGACAGAAGGTACAGTTACATTTAACAATGGAGGCCAAACTTGGAGAAGGAAAAAGAGAAGAGAGGATAGAAATGGTTAAACAATGTACAATTTAAATGTAGTATACAAATGTTATATACAAATGGTAAGGTGTTTTGGGATATCATACACTCAAGATTGTATGATTTGATTTAATAATATGTGATATTATGTAATGCAACTTTATATGGAAGGATTTAAAATGTAAAATTGAAAATCATAAATAAATAATAAAAAAAAAAAAAAAAAGGACATTTGCTTTCTCCATATGATCTACAGAATAGTCAATGGGTTCTGACATCTCTATCAGCAATGACGTTGTATTCCCCTTCACCATAATATCTGGGTTTTGCTCATCGACCTTCCTGTCGGTGGGAATAGGAATGTCCCAGTTGATCACAACTTCTTCGATCTCCTCTCTTCTATTAGAGCTGTGCTACCAATATTTGTTTGGTAAGTTGATATTCTGTCTACAGAGCTTCCAATAAATAAGCCACATTACCTTGTTGTGCCTCTTTGTAATCAGGCCTTCTGACATCAGCACATTATATCCAGTGATGAGATGTTTAACCATTTCCAGTTCTGTCCTGCACAATCTGCATTTGTCCGTTTTACCAGTCTTTTCTCTGCTGGCTGTGAACCATCTCATTCATAGATAGAAATCACCTCTTCTCAACCACTGCTGTGACAAATCTTGATCTACATGGGGGTTGCTGAATTAGATCGCTATACTTCCCACTGTATTCATGCTTCTGCCAATTATCCTTCCTTGTTTGCTGATCTGATTCTTTAAAGAGTTTCTTCTCTTGTCTTGCAAATTCTGTAGCTTCTTTACCTTTGTTTACTCATAGATCTTCAATCATTTCCTCTATTCGCCAGAACAATAGTTCTAGTTGGAGAATGAGGAAGCTTGCTCATTTTCGTAATTATGCACTATTTTTGCATTTGGATCTATTGATGCCATTAAGTATGCTTGAAGGCCTAGTATGGTAGTTCTACAGGTGTGATCAATTTCAATAAGACCCATACCATCTTCAGCTCTAGGAATGTACAATCAAAGCATGCACTGGTTCTCTTAAATTATTTGGTGGGCATGAAGGAGCTTTCTTGTTTTTATGTCCAGTTCTTCAAAATATTTATAAGGCCAATCTACTATTCCAAAACTGTATGATAATGCAGGAATTGAAAACTGGTTAATAGTCTGTATCTTATTTTGTGCTGTTAAAACATTCAATATCAGCTTCACTCTCCTATAGTATTCTTTATTGATTTTTTTTCTCTCTATGCTGAATTTTTCCACCTTCCTCTACTCCTAGATATTTATATACACCTTCCTGCTCCATTTCCTTTATATTACAATCTTCAGTCAGGGAGATGTTTTCAGTTTTGCTTAATTTTCCTTTAAGGAAAGTTGCCTTAGCACATTTGTCCAAGCCAAATGTCATTCTGATGTAATTTGAGAAACCCTTTACCATACAAAGTTATTCTGCTAAATGAGCATCATAAGAATTGTAGAGTTTCAAATTATCAACAAACAGTAAGTGAGATATCCTTGGTAAATGATTGATTGCTCTAGGATTAAGGCTAATTCCATAAACCAAGGAGTTAATAAGAGCACTCAGCGGGTTTAATGCCAGATATATATCAAAAGTGGTGACAGGGATTCTCTCTGAAATATTCCTCGCTGAACCTTAATATTGGAGATGACATTTTTCATACTGAGGTTTTGATTATACATACAACTGAACATAAAGGCTTTAGTCAGTATCAGCTATTCTTTGTTTTCATATGTTCTTCTTGTTACCTTTCTGTTCTATTACTAAGCTTTTATTAGAATCTATATGGTGATATATTCTATCTGCATCGATTGCAATGAATAGCTTATAGATTGAGGACAAGCAGATTACTGGACGATAATTTCTGGGGATATTATTTGGCTCTCCTTTTAGCAGCTTGCCACCAAGTTCAGGGAGGCTTAATACCTTGGGCAGTCATTTTTCAAGAAAGATCGCTAAATTACCATCTTCTATACTTTCAGTTATCCCCATTAACCTAGTATTGCGCCGAGTGGTTTTCAAGATCTTCAAACTTCTCTTCCTGCTTCTCTATTAGTTTAGTCAAAGAGTATTTTACTGGCATGGGCTCCCGAATCATCTTCCAGAACAGAGATTAGTTCTTCTGCCATGTCTAGTCTCGGATTTATTTCTGTGACTGCAGACAAGTTCATTTACCTACTCCAAAAGATCAGTAAATCTGCTCTCCAAAGCGGCTACTAGGGATGTGAATCGTTTTTTGACGATTTAAAAAAAATCGTCCGATATTTTTTAAATCGTCAAAAATCGTTAGAGTGCGCGATACAATAGAAATTCCCCCGATTTATCGTGAAAAATCGTTAATGGGTTAGTGTCCACTAGCGGGAGTTATTTGGGGGGAGGGCGGGAAAACCGGCACACCAAAACAACCCCTAAACCCACCCTGACCCTTTAAAACTAAACCCTTACCTTCCCCCACCCTCCCGAACCACCCCAAAACTTTTTACGAGTACCTGGTGGTCCAGTGGAAGCCCCAGGACTGATCTCCTGCTCTCGGGCCATCGGCGCCATTTTGGCTGCCACTAATAAAAATGGCGCCGATGGCCCAATAAAAAAAAAAACCCACCGACCCTTTAAAAATGACCCCTTCCACCCTCCCAAACCCCCCCAAAACCATTTTAAAATTACCTGGTGGTCCAGTGGGGGCACGGGGAGCGATCTCCCGCTCTTGAGCAGTCGGCTGCCATTAATAAAAATGGCGCCGATGGCCCTTTGCCCTTACCATGTGACAGGGTATCCATGCCATTGGCCGGCCCCTGTCACACGGTAGGAGCACTGGATGGCCGGCGGTTTCGGGAAGCAAAGGGGTCATTTTTAAAGGGTCGGGTGGGTTTTTTGTTTATCGGCTCTGTTGCAGTCGCACAGTTTGCAGCTTGAGCATTCTGCTGCGCCGGCCATCTTGACTGTCATTCTTTGTGGCTTTTCCTTACCTTTCTTCCTCCCCTTCAAGGGCATAATCTGCAGAGATTTCTGCATATATTGGTCTATCGACATAGGCTACATTGACTCAGCAGAAATTGGTCAGTAATATTGAATGATGGCGCCAGTTTCATTCGATAAACGATGGATGGTGTTCAGAGCCAGCTCAAATGAGACTGCTCCAGCTCATCGCATCATGTGACCTAGTCTGTAAATAAAAGTTTCCACGCCTCTGTCTTAATATTTGAAATGACTTGCTGAATCTCCAGACAGAAACCATGGGTTGTCTGCAATAGGCAACCATGGAGATGATTCCCAAGGGAGAGATAGCCGCTGGAAAACATTTGTCCAAGTATATTGCATGGCTTCCACCAAGGGACCAGTGGGAAAAGGCCCCAACAGATCATCATGCTTGCAGGTAACATGAATCGCAGCTCGCTTGGAGTCACTAGAAACTGCTCCACCACAATGTCAGATTAAATATTCCTGTTAGTTAACCAGTCACCCAGAAAAGGCATCAAACAGCCCAGATTGTGATATTTAAAATTTGGAAACCATTTTTTCCACTTTTAAGATATTTATGATCACTTATTCCAAATATTGAGCAGGAGTAAATATACGCAAGTAAGGTGTTAAATTTACATGCATAAATTGCTAGGAAAATAGCTACTTACTCTCTTAAATGTTGATCCCTCCCCAGAATGTGCCTGGCCCGCCCCTTTTTTCTTTACACATGGACCCTGATTTATGCATGTATGTTGAGGTTTCTAAAATGTCAAATGCTCATGTATATTTATTTTATTTCATAAAATTTATCAGCCACTTTCCTAATATAAATTAAATCATCCAAACTGATATACAACAGAAACAAAACATTTAAAATAAAAAATAAAGCAAAGCTTTTCCTCTCCTTCATCATACCTCACATACTGTTAAAATCCCTCCGACAGTCATAGTATCTCTTGATCTCTTCACTCACTTCAGTAATGGTTCAATTTCTTCTCAAACTTCATTATGCCCTGCTCCTTCCTAATCGCCAAATGTAACCCATTCCACAGCTGTGGAACTAGCGTGGAGAAAGCTCTGATCTGAAGGGTTACTTGGTGAAAAGCTTTAATAGAGAACTGTAGCTGAAATTAATGTTGCCATCTCGATCTAACAAATTGTTTCCACCGCAGTCTACTTTTCATGTATGGAGTGCATTTCACCTTCAATATCTTAAAAGCTAATACAAATACCTCAAATTGACTTCATTCTGATGGGTAGCCAAGGAAATATTCAGAGGTGGTACTGCAGAGTCCCGCCTCAAATGTATATGCTATTTTACAACCGTAAGTACTTTTTTTTACATGCGCAACTTTTGAAAATTTACCTTTTAATAATTTACTGATAAGCAAACATGGTTCTCAAATCACATGTTAAGGACCTCACTGCAACTCCTTCTGTAAGAAGGTTTGTTTTTTTTTTTGTTTGTTTGTTTGTTTAATATTCATGGAATTCAATGCAACTTTCAACTGCACACAACTCTCAAACGTAGGATCCTAAGTTATGGCACACGTGCAGCTGAACATGAAGGTGAATTTTGAAAGCCTAATGTGTGCATCAATTAGGGGATGTGCTCACAAGTCAGGCTTGCTCGTGCTTATCATGTTTTAAAATGCACCCAGTTACGCAAGTAAAACTCGCTACGTGCGCACCTGAAAAGTTTCCAAAAAGGGGAGGGGTCTAGGCAGAGCTTCGGCACTTTGGGGGCATGTAAATACTTACATGGCCCGGCATGCACAGAGGTCCCCTGCTGTGCATCTTTACTTCTGCTGTGAATGGTGTGTAAGCTATAAAAGAAAAGGATCGAGCTCCAAGGGGGTTAACTAGCCAACTGGTGGACCAACTGGTAAACTGGCAATGGTGTGAGCGCGGCCCCTTTTAAAATTCTCCCACTTATGCAGTAGAAGCGGGATTTACATGCATAGGCCGGCACCCACTTAAAACTGGGCACACATATGCACATGGTCAGGCTTGTTTATAACACGCATGCATGTATGCATTCAAGTTATAAAATGACCACGTCCCTGGCCACAGACCAACGCAGATGTGCCAATACATGCCCCCGCACTGATTTGAAAGTTACTGTCAGTGTAAAGGCGGCCGAAAAACATACATCTGCACTTCACTGTTACGTTCTCTAACAAATCAGGTGTTTTTCTTCCTATAGCATGGCTAATTCAGCCTGCTTATCTGCGAAAAAAATAGAAATCCGTATTTTAAAGGACAATAGTTTGTTAGTCATAAAAATGTTTAGCTAATCTTGACAGCTGCCTTGAGCAGAAAATTCCCAGTGTGCATGGTGTTTGCACTGGGCCTGCAATAACAATGCTGTTCTTCTATGTTGTGGGTTTCTGGACACTTGACTCTTTCACTGAACTGGAACGCAAAAAGAGCACTATGCAAGTTCTGTGAAGCGTGTCTGGCAATCCAAACAATGCCACTGTTGTAGCTATGAAGCATTCCTATTTTTCATTTTTCTTTCTGTGTACACAAAATGGAAGAACATTCCCAGGGGAAAGAGCACAGGACAGAGATGCACTCTTGATGCTGAGATTTCACTTAGGACTTGATGCATCCATCAGGTCAAACAAATTACCCCTCTACCATACAAGAGCTCAATGCACAGAAGACACAATTGTAATTATTTAATTTGTTAATAAATAAATAAATGAGAGTATGTAATGTTTCATGAATTGTGATGGAGTGTCGCTTTATTAATCTAAAATGATAATGGTATTCACGCTATTTTCAGAACAGCATCAGGACTCGGGATGAAACCATAACTTCTTCTTTAGAACTGGTGGAAACTATGCTGCTTGCAATTTATTATTCCCTTAAGATCCCAACACAAGTGTCCTATGTTCTTTCTTCATGCTTGTTCCATGGCACAGAACCTTACAGCACTTCTGGTCTACAAATAAAGCAGTATGGCTGTCCAGGCTGAATGCCAACATGTTCCAGACTTCAGCCACAAGTACTGCATCTGGTGCTTCTCGGACCTCTCCTCACCTCTGGAATGGCATTACTACACATCCAGCATCTCCAGGCCTGAAATTCTAGATCTGAGGCCAAGTTGTCATGTAATGGTGCCAGTTCACGAAGACCGCTTACATGAAGAAAAAAAATAAAGTAAGAGACTACCGAAACAATACCAAGGGAATTTACAACAGGTTGGGTCATATGTTAAGACACGTAACGGACATGTTAATCTGTGTTTGTTCATGCGTCTCAGAAAATGCTTAGTAAGAAGCATCAAAAGCAAAGCGCCAGCTTCATGGCAGGGTTCAGATCTTCTCACAGCTAGCTACTTCACCTTAGCAGCAGCAATAAATTGCCTGAAAAATTCTGGGAAAAAAAAGTTTTTCACTCCCTGAAACATAGTAGGCTGCTAATCATCATCTTAATTGCACTAATATAATTGTGAAAGGCATACAATGTAGTGAAAGCAGTGGTTGTACATTGAGTGTAGTCATTCTTTGCATGTTTTGTTTGAGACCACTGAGCAGCCTGCTTGAATTGGTGATGATGTATTAATTTATGTATGCAGGAGTGGCAATGCAAGGGATTCAGATTTGCTCCATGTGCTCAATAAGAGTCTCCCTTCCAAAGCATTTATTTTCTAACTGCTTCGCTTGTAAAAGAAAAATCAACTGCAATGCTTTTCAACATTAGATTAAGACCTCTCTCTCTCCTTTCTTTGGAGTTTTCAAATGATGGAATATAATAGATAGGCTGCAGGGGCTTCAGACACAAAATTACAATTGGCCCAGCTATCTTCTAGTTGACAGTCAACATGAGTCTGTTTCTCTGAATGTCTCTCCATGGAAATAAATGAAGAAGCTATCATTGAATAATTGATTAAAAGTAGGGATGAAATAAGAATCTTAATTCATATGATGCTTTTTCATACAGTTAGGAATCTATGCAATTTACAATTTAGTACATCAGAAAAAAATAAATATAGTCACCTAAGGGAAGGAAGATCTAGCTAGGAATACATTCCTAGTACCCAACAATCATGAAAGCTTCCAAAATGATGAAGAGAGGAGTACCACCATTATCAATCAAGAACAGTTTTTTTTTTTTAATTAAGTCACATGCAAAGTTAACCCGATCAATTGAATTTACATCCCAGGACATCTCCTGGCTTCAAATTCACTACTGCTGTAATCACTTGAACATAACTTGGCCACAAATCATACATCCTCTCTATAAATGGACATATAAATACCTGTTTATTGGACTACAATTTTTGGGGTAAAAGTGAGTATGTATAGGTGTTTAGTGTGCGAGTTGGGGGATGGATGTATGTGTATGGTTATGTGTGTGTGTGTATGTGGGGGGATAATGTGTGATTGGTTTTTGTGTGTAAAAGGAGATATGGAGTTTTTAGGAGGGTATGGCTGTGTGTGTGTGTGTGTGTGTGTGTGTGTGTGTGTGTGTGTGTGTGTAGGTGAGGGGTGTGGTTGGGGACAAGTGTGTATGGGTTAGGATGTGTGGCGAGGGTGCATGGAGAACCTGCATAATTTATTTTCTCTGTCTCTTTGTGGGGTATAGGTGTGTGTGTGTGTTGGGGGAGAGGGAGGGTACGTGTATGGTGGATGCATGTGAAGGTATGTGCTAGATGGAGTTTGATGGCGAGTGCCTAGTGTGTGTGTGTATACTTTAGAAGTGCCTGTCTAAGCCATCTTTTGCCAGTTTCTTCAGTTATTTTTCCCTGTCTGACTCTGCTACTCCTCTGCTACTCTGTGGCAAAGTGCTGGCAGGATGAAGAGGGCCTTTGGAATGGCATGCCAGGCAGTATTCTAGTTGTCTGAACAGCTTCTAACAGTTTCTCATAAAAAACAATGGGGATTATTTATTTATTTATTTATTTATTTTTAAGGAGGCTCTGTTCTCTGAAAATATTGATCTGATGTCTCTGGTTTTCAAACTTGTCTGATATTCACATTGTTTTCCTGCATGCCAAATTTGGTGAATTTCAATATCTTTTTTGGGGAGTCATTGTGCCTACAAGAGATAGATGGATGGACACTGTTCCTTTTTACATAATTCTCTCCAACATTCTATATGATAGAAATCTTAATAGGAAAAGCATAAGCATTGCCAAGTTAAGTGTAAGACATTGATAGGAGAGGCTAAGAGAGAATTTGAAAAGAAGCTGGCCATAGAAGCAAAAACATAATAAAACTTTTAAAAATATATCAAAAGTAGGAAGCCTGTGAGGGAGTCAACTGGTCTGTTAGATGGCAGAGGCATTAAAGGACCATTATGGAAAGACTATCATGGGGTTAAAGGCCAATATGGAAAGATTAAATGAATTCTTTGCTTTGGTGTTGACAAATGAAGATGTTGGGGAAATACCCATTCCAGAGACGGTTTTCAAGGGTGAGTCAGATGAACTGAAACAAATCATGGTAAATTTGGAAGATGAAGTAGGCCAGATTGACAAACTGAAGAGCAGCAAATTGCCCGTACCAGATGATATACAACCCAGGGTTCTGAAAGAACTCAAAAATGAAATTTCAGATTCATTACTAGTAATTTGTAACCTATCATTAAAATCATCCATTTTACCTGAAGACTGGAAGGTGGCTAATGTAACGTGATATTTAAAAACGGCTCCAGCGGTGATCCGGGAACTACAGACCAGGTAGCCTGACTTGCCAGGAAAAATCATGGAAATTATTCTAAAGAACAAAATCACAGAGCATATAGAAAGACATGGTTTAATAGGACAGAGCCAGCATGGATTTACCCAAGGGAAGTCTTGCCTAACAAATCTGCTATATTTTCTTGAAGAGGTTAATAAACATGTGGATAAAGGCGAGCCGGTAGATGTAGTATATTTGGATGTCAGAAAGTGTTTGACAAAATCCCATATGAGAGGCTTCTAAGAAAATTAAAAAGTCATGGGATAGGAGGCAATGTCCTTTTGTGGATTGTAAACTGGATAAAAGACAGGAAACAGAGAGTAGGATTAAATGGGCAATTTTCTCATAGGAGAGAGGTAGTGGAGTGCCTCAGGGATCTGTAGTTGGGCCATTGCTTAACATATTCATAAATGATCTAGAAAAAGGGGAATGAGGAGTGAGGTGATCAAATTTGCAGATGACACTAAATTATTCATAGTAGTTAAATCACAAGCAGAAAGCAGGAGGACTTGCAAGACTGGAAGATTGGGCATCCAAATGGCAGATGAAATTTAACATGGACAAGTGCAAGATGATATATATATATATATATTTATATATTTATATATTTATAAAAAGTAAAAACCTTAAAAAATGATGTTACATTAAAGTAAGGTGACCCCATACCGTATGGGAGTCTGTGGTACCATACAGACCCTTGGAATAAGGGGCCCACATATGTACTTGGCAAAAATTATCTATATTAGTTAACATTGTCCGGTGGTACTGTTTTGATTTTGTGGATACACATTAAGGTACACTGGAATACAGTGGTTTGTGGGTGAAAAGTTGTGATTTAGAGAAGGTTAAACATTCCCCACTGGAAGATGTCTTAGGTTTAACAAAACTCCTATACCCAGTAAGTGCAAGGTTCAGTATCCTGAGATCCAGTTTGCAGTCCACAATCTGAAGAACATAAGAAAAGGTGAAGGTGCCACCTTTTCACTGAATGGTGCTGGAATGAATCTTTCCCTCCACAGGGAAAGGAGCTGGAGTTGGGACATCTCAGAGGGGTGCATAGAAGTGCTCCAGTCTTAAGGAGATAGCTGGGGCTTATCATCAGGGTGTCCAGGTCCCCAGGAGTGGGAACTAGACTTGGGGTTCCAGAGAGTTAAGATAAATAGACTTAGGCGAGTTTTAATTCCATATTCCTCATCTCCCTAAAGAGAGTGCTTCAGAAGTTTAGAGGAAAAAGAAGATTGTCCTTGGAGGGAGTTCAGAGAGAAAGTTGCCCATCTAAGGAATATTCTGAAGAGTTGCTGACTGAAAATGAGGAATCAGCTAGAGTGGAGTAGAAAGAGAGAAACGGAAGGAGAGCTGCATCCACAATGGGTACCAAAGGAGACCTCAGAGAAGACTATTTCTGCCCAAAGTGTGCAGCATTTTGCTATTGTGAGAGTTTATTTTACTTGCTATTAGACTTATTTTTATGAATTATTTTGTGCAATGAACCCTTTGTGTATCCTGGGAAAATTGTTTGCCTGTCATCAGAGACCACTAAAGATTTATTCTGAATATTTGTGTGCATCATGGTGTATTTGCTGTGACTGCACTGGGGTTCAGAAAAGTCCTCAGAGAAGATAGTTTTTTCTAAGATCCTTAAAAAAACAAAACAAAAATCCTCTCCCATGCAGGAAGAACCTGGCACTACTATGGATCATGGCAATTGCAATAAGCCCCTGTGCCTGTGTCCAGATCAGAACAAGGACTACGTTTATAAAAATTGGGGTAGATTTTAAAAGGTGCGCGCGGGCATACATGTGCGTGTGCTACCCAGCTCGCACACATGCGCGCGCATGTTATAAAATCGGGGGTCTGCGCGCACAAGGGGGGGGTGTACAATTCTGCACCTTGCGCGTGCTGAGCCTGCTCCGAGCCGCACCGCCTTCCTCCTTTCCCGCCCAGGCCACTCCGAAATCAGAGCAGCCTCGGCAGGAACTTCCCTACCCCCTCACCCCTCCTTCCCTTACCTTCCCCTCTACCTTTTTAGTCTTCTTTTTTTTTTTGTTACAAAACACTTCAGCCCTGGGGCTGAAGTAAGTTGCACGCGCTGGGCAAATGCCAGCGCGCGATCCCCGGCACACCAGCCATGCAGAGGCCTCTGGCCATGCCCCGCCCCCTCCCCATCCCTTTTTGCAAGCCCTGGGACTTACATGCGTCCTGGGGCTTTACGCCCGGCGCGCGAAACCCTTTGAAAATCCAGTCCTATGCTCTTAAGTCCAAACCCCATCCAGTTTTACCCCAAGGAACACCTCCACTCAATCAAGGTAAACTCCTTTGTGACATTCCATACCTCTATAAGTTTACCCCGGTGTCAGGTGGGAATTTTGTAAAAGACCACTTTTGAGTGTAAAACACTGTTTTATCCCATGAGTACATTGGCAATGTATAATTGTATGTACTGATCAAGGTTTTTCTGCACGAAAGCTAACTCTGAAGAACGACGTTCACCAAATATGAGCAGCTTTAATGACTTTATGGTGAATTTTAAAAACCCGGCGCGCACCAAAACTGGGATACAAGTGCACAACTTGGGCTGGTGCGCGCCAAATGGATTTTAAAAGCCAGCTGGATACGCACATACTTGCCGCTGCACGCACAAATGAGATGTCCAAAAAAGAGGTGGGGAGTTCCTGAATTTTAGCGTTAAATTAGCGCATAAATACATGCGCGCACAGGTGCGCGCCCCAGGGTCCTCTGCCGTGCAATTTTACTTCTGCTATGGATGACGTGTAAGTTATAAAATAACTGATCTAGCAGGGGAGAAGGGAGGCTTTTAAACTAGGGGGCTTTGGAAATCCTATTCCTTATATGGGCGAACTGGGAAAATGAAATGGCGACTGTGCACATGTCTTAAAATCCCCCCACTTACGCAGTAGAAGTGGCATTTGCATTCCTAGGCGCGCGTCCACTTAAAATTGTGCATGCGGTCAGGATATTTTATAACATACATGCATACACGCACGTATGCTGTAAAATGGTCACGTCCCTGGGCACGGGCTGACAATCGAGCGCACGTCTTCCTGCATCTCTTACTCTCAACAGTGCCACAGGAACAGCATTTTCCTGCTTGCTGAATGGATTGCCAGAGTTTAGTGCCATAAACTTCCAATTCCTGAGAGTGCTGAAATATGAAATACTATGAACATGGCATGGGATCCTGGCATGACTGGCCACAAAAAGAAAGATTTTTGCAATTAAATTGTGATTTAAAAAAAAAAGCGAGGGAAACGAAAAATATCACTGGTCACAAAGGAGGTAAATTAGAAGATTTATGACCAACTAAAGAAATAAATTATACACCCTTACCATAAAGAAGCAATTCAAACTGAACTGCTTAAAATGGGTCTAGATTGAAATGCAGGTGATTTGTAGCACTGAAACATGGCACTGTGCACTTTTAGGAGGAGGAAACCACTTCTAAATTTAAAAGTTCATTTTTTGGCAATTCCAAGTCCTAGTAGAGACCGATAAAGCACTTGATTTGTCTCCTTCAGAGTCCACCAGGGAGCTCTGTACTCTCACAGTGGACTTCTGACAAGGACAGTCAAATACATGGTACCCAGAAGAAAGCCCCAAACTTATGCAGAAAATATAGGCGTATCCAACTCATTGAGAAGCTACAGAGCACTACATTTTAATGTTACACAATATAAGTAAGGGAAATGTTTCGTTCTACCCACCTTTTAAACTAGCTGTGTTTTTTCCCTCTAAAATACAGGGGGCTATTGTACAGGACAATACAGGCATAGATATATTCATTGTAAGCATGTGTGATAGAATGGGCTGTGCATAGGTAGGAACGCTCTACTAAGCAGGATAATTTAGCTTACCAGGTAGACAGAGGGTGCTGACGAGGAAACGCTGTGAAACGAAGAAAAAAACGAAATGAGATCACTATTTAGAAAAGGATATTGGGAGCCAAGGCTCCAGAAGGCTTTGGCCTTAAGTCTATCAGGAAATGGCAACAGATGGTGAGGGAAGGAACGCAGATTGCTAGGGCCAGATAAGCCTAATTAAAGTTCTACTTAGGTAGCACATATGCTCTTGGGAAGGCCCCTGCACAAAAGTTGCCAGGCTAGCAGAAGCTCCGAAACTGCCAGATTTCTTGAAGCTGCTTAATGGACAGGAGCCTGGTGCGGTGGACCCCCAGGAGCAGCCAAAGACAGAGGCCATGAAAGCTAGCAAGGGTGCACAGGCAGAGACCTCAGACACTCAGGGAAGCAGTGGCCCAACTGATGGAAGCAGGGAACTAAAAACTCACACTCTGGTAAGGGATATCCCTGAACAGGCCTGTGTGAGCCACTGCTGAGCTTTAGAGACAGGAGGACAGCAAGCTGCAGAAGGCAGCGTTCAGGGGTGGCTGTATAAAGCTGCGTTAAGAATGCTCATCGTGCTTATATGCAAAATCCTAGGACCACAGGGAAATTGAACTGTACTTCTGCCTGTGAAGTAACAGAAGTTTGCAAGCCATTGCCTGTGCTTTCTTGCTACCAGAGGATAAGCTGGTGTAGCCTGTAGGCATCGGGTCAGTGACACGATGCATTCATTTAACACAAGTCATACAGGTAAAGCAGAGAAGGAAATTACAAACCCCAAACAGCTTACAAGTCTGTGTACTACATTTTCCGCCACACATTTGACATCTATTTCAAATTAATACAAAATGTGTGCCAAGAAGGTTGAAAACAGATCATTTTACTGCTATAAACCAGGATGAAACATGCTTGAGGAGAGATGAGTTTCTCAGCATTGTAAAACTGTAAAAGGATACGTTTTCAACCATCTTGAAACACGATTTAGACGTGTTTAAAACTGGCTTGAAATGGATTGCGAAGGGAGGAAAATGAGAGCTGGCCCTGCTTGTGGGAGGAAAGGGAGGCAAAAGCAGAACCATTCTGAGCACGAGGAGATAAATGCCATCACGCAGCTGAACAGAAGAATTTATATCTGCCCGTTAGGCTTGCACAGGGAGAGGGCTGGTGGACAACAACAGACATGAAACGACAGCACTTCTTAACCGCAGTCAACGAGTTTGGGTTATGTACCTCAGGCACTGAGCAAGAGCCACATTTTGTAAAAAAAAAAAAAAAAAAGCAGTGCCTGTAACCTCTCAAACGTGGCACCACATATTAGGTTCCCAACTATTCCCAGGCTGCTTTCACCACCCACAACACGAGTTAGGTGACCTCACGTTTCTCTTTCCCCAGCCGTCACAGAATTTCTAAACCACAAGATGAATCAGCCCCGAGGGGAAGGAAATAGAACTGCTGACTTACATCTAGCATGAGCACGTTAATCTGAACGCTGTTTCCGTTCATCATACCCGTCACAGGGGAAGGATTCCCAACACACACGAGTGTCAGGAAGTTAATGCTTACAAAATAAGAATAATCAAGCACCAGTTAAATGCTAGCATAATACTGCTAAGGATTACAATTTTTGTTTAGAAGTATTAGAACTGCTCTATTTTTTTTTTTTTAACTCAGTTTCAGTTATTTTAGTCACCACTAAAAATATCTCTACAACTAAAACAGCATTTCTCAAATGTGTCCAGCAACGGTCGGATATTTCTTTGTGGCCACCAACAATGGAGGAGTTGGATAAAATTAACTGAATGTTTTATGGAAAAAATAATCAATGGGGCTACCCACACTCTGAGGCCACCAACATTTTGCTGTGTAAACTAATTGCTTTCAAAAATTACATTTGTTATCAAGTAGGAGAAAATGAGCTGAAAACCATTGATTAGCAGCAGACTGACAGGTGTACAGGACCCTCTCCTGCAAGGTGGGTTGGGATGGAATAGGAGAGGCTTCTTATTGCAAGCCCTGCAACCTTAGGTTCAAGCATCTATGAGTAACAGAAAAAAAGCGGAGCTACAGCCAAGTAATGTAATGAAAGCTCTCTCAGCTCCCAGAGGGCAAGCTATCAATTGAGTACCCATTCTAAGGCTCCCAAGTGATCTGCTTTCTAACAAGCTAATAAGGAGGGGTGGGAAATACTCACTGATAACCATTTCTTAGAACTCAAAAGAGGTCCATATTTAGATATAACCGGCTAAGTAATTTAGCCAAATATGATAACCGGCTAACTTTAGACCTGAATATAACTATTTCTCTGGCTAAGGTAACCAGATAAGCAGCACCTTCCAATTATGTCCCCAGATGCCCTTTTTTTATTTATTTATTTATTTTTTTTAATTTGGCTAGATTTTAGCCAATGACTTATCCAGCTAAAATTTACTTGCCATTTAGACGGATAACTAAGTTATCCGTCTAAATGGATTCTGAATATTTACCTCCAATTGTCTAACTAGATATCTGCTCTTTTGTCTTGCTCAAAAGGCACAATATAATGTATTATAGCATCACTATGCAAAGCAAACGAGCCCCTTAAATTAAAAAAGCAAACCATCAAATATAGCTTTATAATATGGAGCCATCTGATACATAGTATATAATTAGACTCCAGGTCACAAACAGTGCAATCTTCATATACATTTCCCACAAATACATTTGCATTTCAAACCCATTAACTCAAATGGAAATATTTAAACCCTTTTTTTTTTTTTTTTTTTACTTGGTGGGACAGGGTTGCACACTTAAAACTATTTTCTCTCTAAGAATATAAAATTTTAAATACATTTTTAGAACATGGAAATTTCAGACTTATGCAGCTTAAAACACCTCATCAAAAATAAGCCATGCACAACTAGACAATGTAAACACTTTCTCAATACCATTAAAAACATTGGCGCTCTCTCTATCTAGTAATTGTCTATGCCCAAATCATGCTTCATAATGTAACTTCTTTTCTTCAGATCTTTTAAGAAAGGGGCACATTTTTGTGAACTGCTGATGACAGGAAACAATCAACACTGCCCTAGTAAGGTTCTTCAGGATAGGGGAAGCAAGGGCTTCTGGACCCTTGATCCAATGAAATTTCATTAATGCAAAAGTTCAAAAGTGGTGAAAGTAACACAAATGTAAGCCACCTCTTCTAGTTCAGTACAAAATAGAGATTGTACTAAATGCAAGTTCCTGAGGTCTCCCTGGCCTCCAGTAATTCCCTAGGAACAAATGTGGGATCCTGGTTACTCTTATATGCTTTTCCTTTTACACCTGCAATCTCTAAAACCCATCAGGATGGCTGCCCTGAAAAGAAAGAACTCCAAGGGTTGAAATCAACAATACTCTCAGTAGATAGAAATACTGAATGTTTCCTCTGGGTCTAGACTAGTAAATCCTTTTCTGTCTTTTCCTGGAGTAGGAAGCAAACATCCTTCAACTCCTCTCAGACAGCAGGTCAGACACAGCTGCCGCTCTCTTCCACTCCAATCAATCCTTACTCCTATCTAGAGATTCAAGTTTGGAAATTTATATAATGCTGAAAACCCCTCCCACATGGGATGGAATGACATTTGCTCTTAGAAAACATACCAACCACTACTGGTAAGGACCCGGGGTCCTTAAAATAACTTTTGTGTCCTGAAGGATATTAATCTAGAAGTTGTTGACATATCAACAATTAAATAGTAACGTAATGAAACACATAAAATAAGTTCTTTGACATGAATGTTGCATGGTACAATAACTGATACCTTCTCTCACCTGTCCAAAGCAAATGGTACATTACAACAGTTCCTCTAAAGGTCTCACCTGCCATGTCAAGAAATACAGAAAAACTATAGCAGCACATAACGATCAGAAGAGCCATCTAATCTGCCCAGTTTTATTTCTTCCTGCAATGACATTCTTAGGACCCTGTTCCATCCATCCAATCAGTGCCCTACAGTAGAAAGGGCTGGAAAAAAAACAATTGACATGTCACACAGGCATCTAAAATTCACTGGGCAGATGTCCGAAGCTGCTGCTGCTTCAGCAGCTCAGATAGGGACAAGAATATGCTGCCACCGCACCGAAATGTCCCCTGTCCCTAAGCCGTACTAGTGTTCTGGAGGGAGTGAGAGACAGAAGGAAGAAAAGAGCAAAGGAAAGCTAAAAGAAAATGTAAAAAGAAAACTAATAGACAAAAAATAAAGAACAAAATAAGAATAAAAATAAAAATAAACAAAAAAAAAAAGATGGAGAAAAATTCCCTGGCTCCTGAACATGTTTGTCTGGACTTAAATTTTGAAAATATATTTCATAATGTGGCACCTGTGTGCCACAGAGAAGGTGCAGAGTGTAAAATACTGGCTGAGGACTGTGCTTTCTCCTAAAAGGACATTTTTTAAGGGTGGTTTTAAGAAAAGTTGGAATGGTTCCTATAGCTAAAGGTCATTTTAATGTCAGAGATGTTTCTTGTAGCTCGCTGACAGACAGATTGGTACCCCCCCGATGGGCATGGTTTAGGGGGAAGCTTATAAAAACCTTGACTCCCTATAGTCTGGGGCTTCCCCACAGTCGCCGAGACTGCCAAAGGATGCAACACCCTTCTCCAGGGGTTACAGGAGTAGAAGAGGAGGAGCCTGGCCAGAGATACTCCCAAGCTATGTCAGGAAGCTGAGGGAATTTAAAGAAGTTTACATTTTGGATTTTGAAATGAAGGGGGCCCAATTAGGACCAAAAGAGAGACCTGTGCCTAGCTGGAGTCTCGGAGCAGGGCTGATAAATCTCAAAGTTCTTCTACAGAAGAGGGCGTGATCCGAACATGATCTGTGAATAAAAACTGAGCTCTATGGAAGCTCATGAATGTTTGGGCCTAGTGTAGACTGAAGAGAGAGTGTATAGAGAACTGCGATTTGATTTTCCTGAACTCGTAAAGGACAGTGTGTGTGTGTGTGTGTGTGTGTGAAACTTCTGATTTTTCCTGACTGTGGTGATTGCTATTCTGAATTTTGAATGACTGAAGATTCTAATTAATAAAACTTTTTTGTTGTTGTTGTTTGGAGCACAACCACTGATGGACATTGGATTTTCAGAGGTTCATGTGTGAATGTCCTTGGCTCACTTTGGCCCTGCAGGTTATCTTGCTCCCTAGCCCATGGTCCAAGATAGACATGTTTTTCCTCACCTTGGATGGGTTTACCCCATGCCCCCCAAGGCAGAAAAAGGTGACCATTCGGAGTCAGGAGTTCCAATAAGAATATAAGATTTGCATACTGGGTGAGACCTAAGGTCTACCAGTATCCTGTTGATAACAGTGGCCATCCAGGTCAGAAGTAACTAGCAGGATTTCAAAAGGTGAATAGATTCCAAGCTGCTTATGCTAGGGATGAGTGATTTCCCCATGTCCACCTTATGGACCTTTCCTCCAGGAACTTGTCCAAACCTTTATAAAATGTGCCATCTTATCAGCTGAATGCTGATGTCCAGCTATATTTCCCCCTCGAAGGTGATTTGGCCATTACAATGACTAAGATAAAGCAATGTGTAGAAGAAATTAAGAACTGGATGACAACAGATCAACTAATTCTTATTGTAAAAAAAAACAAAAAACAAAAGCAATGGTGATAGCAAGAAAACTGGTCTTGGATGCATCACAAGGGATAATGTTTGATGGTGATTTCATACCTTTTGGAATTACAATTCGAAATTTGGTGTTCTTTATGAATCCAACTTCAATTTGTCATACATTTGAATAGGATATTGAAAATAGTATTTTTATAATTTAAGATCTTTATGGCATCTTCGCTATATTTTAGATACTGTAGATTTTAGAATAATTGTGCAAGCTTTTTTATTGCCTACAACAGATTATGGCAATGCCCTCATTATAGGATTGTCAAAATATCGTTTTATAGACATTACAGATGCTGCAAAATGTGGCAGCTCGGTTAATAATGCGGGGGAAAATGAGGGGACCATGTAACACCATTTTTCATTAAGCTTCATTAGCTTCCAGTGGATCAAAAAATTAAGTTTAAAGTTTTAACTCTAATTTCTAGGGTTAAAGAAAGGGAGCCAAGATTGTTTGTGTTTCAAATTATTTTATTAAACTTTTCAAAAAATTTTTGAAGCAATAAATACACCGTGGTGGGGTGTTTCTGCACACCACCGCTAGAGAAACAAGTTTTGCAATATAATTAACATGGTTCATAAACATAAATACTAACCATAATTCCCACCCCCCACAATGGCCCCAAAACCTATTTCTCCCATCAAAACTCACTTCCACTAAGACCAAGCATTCCAGATATTAGGGTTTTCATTGAGTCTTTGGATGGTTAACACTTTATGATATGACATTTACAATCAGGCTTCGAGCTTTGTGAGGTAAAAATTGCAAATAAGAATCCCAAAACTTCAGAAAGACTACTCTTTTCTTGGTTACATGTACCTTTTCAATATATTTTTTGAAGCATTCATTGCTTTCACAAAAGTAGATATTACTTGAGCCGTCATCTCCAACACCATAAAAGGGACTTTTCTTCAGTTGGTCCATAACTGGGGAACCCTTTATCTCGCCAGCTGAGAGCAATTACATTTATTTATTTATTTATTTATTTATTTATTTATTTAAAAGGGCTTATTGCTGTGCTCTCCAAAGTTCGGGGTGAGTTATAATATATCTATAGGGATTTATAAAGCCTAAATTATAAGGCTATGCTGAAACAGAGATCTGGCTGGTTAAAATACTCTTAGAGAAGCCTTATTAGACCTGAAACTAATTAGGACATTGGTCTTGATATGCTTAAATAAATAAATAACTTTTCAGGTCTTTCTTGGAGTCCTTGGCATTGGAATCAGATCTGATAAAAGATAGAATGAGTTCCTGATCATTGGGCCTGCAATTGAAGTTGGATTTATTTAATGAGGCTTAGGCTGCATTTTCTCCTTAGACAGAAATTTGAGGAAGAATGTTTATGCTTTTTTTTTTAACAAATTCTTTTATCTAATATTTATAATTTATATTTTATGCTGTATGTCTTATGTACTTTGCTTAGTTCAAGTTTTTTTGTAATTTTCGGTTTGTAAGTTTTATAAATAAATAATTTAAACCCATTTACACTTAACAGTTTTCACCACATCCTCCAGCAACAAATTCCAGAGCTAAATTATGCGATGAGTAAACAAATATTTTCTCTTATTTGTTTTAAATGTACTACTTTGCATGTCTTCTAGTCTTTGTTCTTTTTACTACCATCTAGTCTGCTGGACAGACTAGATGGAACATTTGGTATTTTTCTGCCATCAATTCTATGTTATTATGTGTGAAAGAGTGAACAACCAATTTATGTTTAACTGTTTCATTCTGTTCCTTATTTTATAGACCTCTATCACCTCAGCTATCTCTGCTCTAAGCTGAACAGCCTAGCCTGAACTTCTTTAGCCTTTCCTCATAGGGGAATCATCCCATCCCCTTTATCATTTTGGTCGCCCTTCTCTGTAACTTTTCTAATTCTGCTATATCTTTTTTGAGATATGACCAGACTTATACACAAAACTCAGAATGTAGTCACACCATTAAGCGATACAGAGGCATTATGATATTCAGTTTTATTCTCCATTCCTTTCCTAATAATTCCTAGCATTCTATTTGCTTTCTTGGTAGCCACTGCCAAGAAAGCAACATATTATGCAAGATGATGCCTTGATCTTTTTCCTGAGCAAAGACTCCTAATGTGGAAGCTTGCACATTAGGAGTCTTATAATTTAGATTGTTCTTCCTTAAGTGCATCACTTTGCACTCATCCACATTAAATGCCATCTGCATGCCTAGTCTCCCAGTCTCGTAAGGTCCTTTTGCAATTTCTCACCATTCTCTTGGGATTTAACAACTCTGAATAATTTTGGGTCATCTGCAAATTTGATCACTTCACTTGTTGTTCCCATTTCCAGGTCATTTAAAAAGCAGTGGTCTCAGAACAGATTCCTGGGGTACTCTACTATTCACCTTTCTCCATTGAGAAAATTGATCATTTAGCCCTATGCTTTGTTTCCTGTCTTTTAAGCAGTTTCCAATCCAAAACAAAAATCTTTCATGAGGGACTTTGTCAAACGCTTTCTGGAAATCCAGATATACTATATGAATTGGCCTACCTTTATCTACATGTTTATTTATGCCTTAAAAAATGTAGCAGATTGGTTTTGTCCCATCAAATTATCACCTCTTAGTAAAGAAGAGTTGCTTACCTGTAACAGATGTTCTCCCAGGACAGCAGGATATTAGGAAACCCACCCGACACCCCGTGGAGTTGGGTTCATCTGTGGTTTATTTTATTTTTCACTAATCTTTTCGCTTTGATACGAGACTGAGGGGGGGACCCCGCATGGCTGCGGAGGATAGTGGCATGCTGAGCATGCTCAGTGTGCCAGTCAAAGTTTCTAGAAACTTTGACATAAGTTTTCCGTGCAGGGCTCCATCTGATGATGTCACCCATCTGTGAGGACTAACATACTGCTGTCCTGGGAGAACACCTGTTATAGGTAAGCAACTCTACTTTACTAAGAGGTGATAATTTGATGGGACAAAACCAAAATAGAATTGCTTACCTGTAACAGGTGTTCTCCCATGATCTTGGAGTGGCCCAACACCGGCATGGGGCGATCCCCCGCACAGTTTTCTTCACGGTGAGACACCGAAGGCTATGGCCCAGGTTCACCATGATCACTCTGGCCAGACGTCCCTGGAGCTGGAGTCGATGGAGACAACTGCTGGGGGCCAAACAAGTGCTCCATCATCTAGACGGGCATGCCGGCCTTTGGGCATCATCTGGGCACAACTAGGGCACCAACGAACATTGTGGGACGGCCTCAGGCAAAGGACACAGACGGCATGCGGGTCTGTGATGGACATAGTCCACGGGCACTGGGGACACTTCCAAAAACCGGTCACCATCGGAAAAAAGTTGGCATGCAGTCGATGGCCAGTGACCACTGAAGGGAAGACCCTTGGGAACAGACCACAACCATGTGAAAATTTGACTTACCAATGCTGGAAGAACCAACTCGCGAGGGGGTACCCCAGCGCAGGAAAAAACTAGTTGAAAAAGGATACTTTCTTTGTTTAAGAAAGAAAAACAAAGAACTCCAAAGCCTGTGAGGCAACTGCACAGTGGAAAAAAGGAGACTGAGGGGGGACCCCATGTGGCTGCGGGGGATAGTGGCATGCTGAGCATGCTCAGTGTGCCAGTCAAAGTTTCTAGAAACTTTGACAAAAGTTTTCTGTGCAGGGCTCCATCTGATGTCACCCATCTGTGAGGACTACCATCCTGCTTGTCCTGGGAGAACCTTCTTTGCCTAAATAAAACAGTAAATAGCGCCCCCCCCCCCTTCACTATCGCCAATGCCACTCTATCAGTTAATAGGTGCACAATCCTCCTTTCTTTCCAAGATATATAGGCCTTACCTCAACAACATTTTCTGCCTTGGCTAGCTCGATATGCAGAATTTAAGGCCAACACATGAAGCTGGGTCTTCTGCATGGCACCGATGGATCATGAGCCAACTTCTTGTCTGCAATTAATTTAGCTTGCAGAGAGTGAAAACACACTAGTATTGGCCAATGAATAATACAGTAGGGGCCTCTGTAGTGGTCACATTTTTTCAAAGGTCTTCCAAGCCTGCTCAACAGCTATGCTTAACCATAGCCACTCACCTGGGCTCGCACCAATGCACTGCAAACCATGCCCATCAATTGACTGGGCCAGCACCTGTCTGGTTAACTCTGTCAAACACTGGCCCTTTGTCGTCAGCAGCACTTCATATTCCTTTACCTTAACCTTCAGAGAATTGCTCCATATTAAGCCAGTAACGCCATTCAGACAGTGCAGTAAAAGCGAGAAAGCCAGTATCATTTACACTTCCGCAAAATTCTATAAATACATAATCGCAGACCATGTAGCATACCACTTCCCCTACCAACAGTTTCAATCATTTCCTTGAGCATATGGTATGTATGAGAGAACGAAACAGAGAAGACTTAGAAACTCTAATTTTTGCATTATAAATTATTCTAAAAATTGTACAGAAGGTGGGTAACAAATACTTGGCAGGTGTGCTCATAGCACTATAAGAAACCTTAAGTAAAAATGTTCCCTAGAATACACATTTAGCTGAAAAAACAATGCCAAATTCTTTCCATACTGGAAATATGTTCATAACACATGACTTTATTCCAAAGCCTGAAAGAGACGACATAATGTAAGCCAATAAAGTTCTACATTTCCATGCTTAAATGAATACATTCCCCAAAGGACTGCATTTCTAACATGAGAATTTATTACCAGACAAATACAAGCATATACTGCCACATATGTACATAACAAACCAGGGAAATGTATAAACCAAATATGCTTAAATGAACCTGCAGCCAGTCGCAACAAGGCCAAGTGGAATTCAGGATAAAAAAGGATTTGCAAGCATTCTTGTGCTGTCTATGTTCTGTTATTCATTCTCTGCTAATTTATCAATTTACATTAATTCAAACTGGCATTTAACCATTTGGAAAATAAAAAGATCTTTAAAAAAAAAAAAAAAGTCAACCTTAATGGTTCATAAAGTCAAATTTGACACATGACACTTTCCTACATGCTGCAGTCCATTCTTGGAAAGCTACATCTGAGCATCTGTAAGGTTTATAGTCATAACTGAGTACCGTTTCATTCACCTCCTTCCACTGTAAAAAAAAAAAAAAAAGACTCTCCTCACGTATTAAGAGTGAGAACCAGTCCCCTGCAGAACTGTTAATCTGATTAGTCGGCTCCACACACACCGGAGTCCTCCCAAAATGCTTGGCTCAATTTCAGCCAAGTAAATCACCAGTGCAATATAAACAAGAGGAAATCCTTGGTGGGGGGGAGGGGTTTCCTCCCCTTTTAACTACCACATTGTGCACAGAGCAGACATTTACTGTAGACCTTTGGCTCACCTATTATATAATATTATCTGACTGAGAAAGCCTGCATTACTCCCATAAAACAAACAGGTTCAGCAAAGTAGTTCCCACTCAGGTTGTCCTCCTCAGGCTCCTTTCTGTGCTGCTCAGGTCTGAGGGCTTTTATAGGGATTTTATAACTGAATCTGATATGGAAGGCATGCAGAAAAGCAGAGCTCAGTTAAATTACACAATCATATACTGTACCAGGATAAAAATTTTATCCAATTATTTAAAAAAAACAAAAAAAAAAACAAAACAGGAGTAGTATCACCATAATTCAAGCCTTGGAAAATTTTCTGGTAGAGAATTATTGAATGAATTTGGCAAAGAAAATCAATTGCATCTTAGATTAAAAGGAAAAGAAACAAAAAGCACGACTCAGAGGCTCTGCATATTTTAGGACAAGTCTGATTAACCCCTATTATAAGAAGATTGAAAACCACTCATGCAACCCAGCACCCTAGGAAGCGATAGAGAAAAAGGAAAAACAATAGAAAAATCTTTCCTGCAGGAAGGAAAGGCATTCATAACTAGAAGGAAGTTGAAGACAGTGCTACACAGAAGCTAGGGTTTATATGAGAAAACAAAACAGAGAAAACAAAAAAATCAATCCTGAACCTTCTAGCAGCTACAAGAGCTTCCCCACCTCCTCAGCTCAAGTTTCTCGGGCAGTGCTCAGTGTGGCATGGGTTCCCTGGCAGCTACTCTTATCCAAACCGAAGAGCAGTCTGGTTTTATTATTTCTGAGCATTCAGGTGTCACAATAAAAGGGGAAAGAGCTGGCTGAAAACCATCCTTGAAAGGGGTTGCCGAAGGTGTTACAAATGGGCTGGTCAGGTTTGAGGGTTCTTATCCTTAATGAAGGGGACGGGGAAGAGGGAGGAAAGCACATTTCAAGGTCCTACTGGTGAGGAATAGTTCAATGTAGAAAACAGTCCATGTTCTCAAGCTACTTCTTTACTTTCAAAAGTAAAGCAGAGAGTCACAAACTTTAAGCAAAACCACTTCATTCAAAAGGAACAGCAATAATTCTTCACAGAACAAGTCAGAGATGCTTAAGAAACTAGAGGTGCTGCCAGGCTCAGCCCTGAGGGCTATGCATACTCCCTGAGAAACGTACCTGCAGATCTGCAATCTAACTTTCAAAGGGAAACTCTCCGTGGAGGAGTTTTGGACTCTGATGAAAAGAATCCCAAAAATCCCAAAGTCTTTGTGATGGTTCATACATCAATGTAGGCCCACTCTACCAGCTTGCAAGGAAGGCACCTCCAATGACGTCAATGAAGCAAAGAGAGACCCGGAGTTGCATTTCTTCAGGCTCTCACCTGACAAGATTCTGCATCTCTTCACTGTCTCAGTCCACAGGCAACTAGCTAGAGATCAGTTTCTTCAGCTCTTCACTCTCAGAGGTCCTGTATGTCACTTCTCACTCCTTTCCCACCTAGAAGCAATTCAGTATTCCTCTAGAGATCCCATCACATACCAAAAATACATACAGGAATGCATGGAGCTAGCAGGGATGTGCATGGACATTTTTTGGTTGGGGAGGGGGGGGGGGGGAGCTTGCAAGTCCTGAACTCTCGGGAAGGAAATGCCAATGGATCCAGGTTATACAATTCAGAGGAAGCCAAGGTTAGCTGATTGATGATAGCCCCTTTCACTAAGCATGCACCACCCATCTAAAGATAAAGGCTCCTTCCAACAAGAGGAAGCTAAGGCTGGCCACTAGCAGCAGTCCTTCCCCCAGGAGCCTATACCACCCACCACAAAGAAAGAGTTCTGCATAGAAAGAGAAGATGGGGCTGGCTAATTTCAGCAATCTCCTGCCCTCTAGTCTGTATCCCTGCTAACCTAGGAGAAGAGCAAGGCCATCACAGCCACTTCCTGGAAATCTGCCCTCCTGCCAAAAAAAAAGTGAAGAATGGCTTTAACTGCCAAGTCTTTTTGGCTTTAACCTGACTTTAACATCATCATTGAGCCATTCTGGCAAGTCTTCCCTTTACTCTTTTTTTTTTTTAATGCATGGAATATTTTATCTGGGCTTCTAAGATGGTATTTTTAAACAACGTTAATCTTCATACATTCTTTTAACTCATGCATTTCCTCCTTTTAGTGTTTTTCTTTTAATTAAATGTCATTTTATTATAGTGTCCCTTTTCAAAGTTAACTGATTCTGTGAAAGTTTTACTTATAATCCCTGCTGGGAAAAATATTGTCAAATTGACTGCAGCATCACTGCTAAACAGCACCACATCCCATATATAGCATTGAGGACTAGATCTAAAATAGTTCACCCTCATCGGTTCCTAGACCTGCTGCTCCATGAAACAGTCATTTATGGGCATCCAGAAACTTTACCTCTAGCATGTCTTGAGGAGACATTTACCCAGTCAATTCTGAGGTAACTGAAATCTCCCAATATTATTGTGTTGCCAATTTTATTTGATTTTCTAATTTCTGTTAGCATTTCACTATCTGATTCATCATCCTGTTCAGACAGATGGTAGTATACCACCACTACTTTACTCTTCCCCAATGGAATTTCTATCCATAAAGATTCCACAATGCTTCCTGCAGAACTTTTATCCTGCTTGTCTCCATGCCACCCTTGACATAGTGCCATTCCTCCACTAACTTCATCTTCCCTGTCTTGTTGATATAATTTCTACTCTGGTATCACAGTATTTGATTAGTTATCTTCTATCCATTGGTGCTCTGAGATAGAATATATGCACTTAATGACAATATAGGTAACTATCCAATTTTATTTTTACATCTCTGGCATTCACATTATTTAACTGTATTTACAACCTTATTAGAAGCTGATACAGGTAATTTAGACTCCTTCATATTTGTCTCATTTAATTTCACCTGGGCTATTTAAGCCTTTACTACCACTTCACTAATGCCCCAGTTATGCCAATATTCTTAGAAGATAGGAGCACATGGTTTGGAAAAAGTTGTCTAAGTAACTGTAGGCTTTTCTTCATGATTTTAAAAGCTGCTATCTCCATTTTAAATGTTAGTACCAGCAGCTGAGTTCCACCCTGATTGAGGCAGAATAGGATCCCCTTCCCCAAAATGTTATGCAACTTCTGAAAAAAAAAAATTCTTTCTCTCTCTCTCTTCCCTGCACAAATCAGAACATCTAAGCATTGAGATTCTGGAGCTTGCCTTTGTCATTGGGCTCCTGTGCATGAAACAGGGAGTTATTTCAGAGAATGAAATGCTGGAGGTTCTGGATTTCAGCTTCCTACCTAAAATTCTAAATTTGGTTTCCAGAACTTCCCTTCTGCGCCTCCCTATGTCATTGTTAACCACATGCACCACAACAGTAGGCTCCTCCCCGTTGCCCTCTAAAATCATATCTAGGTGACACGCGAAATCCACAACCTTCGTACAGGTAGGCAAGTAACCAAGCAATTTGCAAGTCCACAAGCCAGCCAGCTATCTAAATTCCTAATCATGAAAGCACCAACAACAGTCCTAACCCTTCCTTCTGGGTTCATGCTCCTGGAGAAACACCTTGGAATGAGAGGATAATGCATCACCTGGAGGCAGGTCTTAGCTATAGGATAACTGTCTGCTACACCAAGATGATATTCTACTTCCAGGTGGTCTTGCTCCTCCAAAGCAACACAAGGACAACTAGACTGGAAGGAATGTGTGCTCTGCTATGTTCCTGAAGGCCTCCTCTGTATACCTGCCTCACCTCCTCCAGGTCTGCCACTCCGCCAGGAGATTGGACTTCTTGCAGAAAGCCAGGCGTTATTTGTACAGGATGCACCAGCAGTTAGATAATCATACATTATAAAACCTTTAGTCCTCCAATTCCCTTAATACAGAAAATAAAAAAAAACTTTACTCCTCTAAACACACACAGAAAACAAAACCTTTAACCTCCCATCATACAGAATACAACTTTAATCCTCTAAGAAATTCCCTTAATACACAGAGAGTAACTTTAACGCTCCATTTCCTTTGCAAAAATAAGCACACACATACTTTCCCCAGCAAACCAATTCTCGCACGTTCTTCTCACCCAGCAGCAGATGCAACTTTGGCTTTCAGCAATCCCTCAAGACACAGGCAAATATTTCAGACCAACACAGGTCTTGTGATAGTGGGTGGGGGGTGGAAGCTCTGTCCTGCGCCAACACAAAAACTGTAGGAAGGGAGGGTGCCTCCATGGCAGAGGGATAGTGTGCCCTAATCTTTTTTCCCATTCTTTTGAGTACTTTTCTTCCATTCCTTTAAACTGCCCAGTTTTGCAATTCTGATGTTCTTACACATCATTTCATTTAATAGTTTATTTACCATATTACCGGTTACACAAACTCACCCTTTGTGGTTAACACCTTCAAAATATGCACCATGATATTCTGCCTAAAATAATATGGCATTTAGTTTCTAGCACTGATTTTTCTTTCACGAAAAAGAAAGAAAAACATCACCTTTCATGAACGCCAAGAAATGTTGGCCAACAACTGCATAACAATTTTGACCTGAAGTACAAAGCTCCTGAAACAAGGAATAATCATGAATTATGTCACAAGAGGGCTGTGGAAACTTCTGAAAAAGAAGTTGAAACCCATGCAAACCCACAGGTTCCCAAGATTTCTTGGTGAACCTGCCGCTGAACAAAAATACCAGGTGCTGGCAAAATCCAAAGGGGATCTGTGAAAATCCAACCGTGGAATAGAGGGCAAGGCTGAATGGGAGAGAGCATATAGGGAGCACATTTTGCTCTGCTCCTAATTTAGGAACAAATCTTTTGTGCTCCTAATTTTTCCATCTATGTGGCCGCTGTTAGGCTTAAAAAATAAACATGCTGGTGAGCCACTGCGCTGGTCTTCACAGGTAGGGGAGGGAGCCCCGATGGATCTAGCATGAGCAAATTTACTCCACCTTGTCCAGAAAATGTGCATGCAGCCAGTGCTTCTCTCATACCCTCGTTTGCATGGAAAGGCGCCAAGCTGAACGCACATTTGTAAATGCTTATTTTGTGCAGGTAAAACACCTTCCTGCATGCGGAGTAATGCTTGTCTGCACAAAATGTACATTTAAGTGTGGATAAAACTGCGTTCAGCTGAATGCACTTTATTGTGTTGGCCTGAGTAATTGAATCAATGTATCTAGCCCTTTTCATATATTTTTTAGTTTTTATTTAATAAAGTTTGCACTGAATATGGAAGTTGCTGAATATATATATAAGGCTGTATGATTAAAATTAGTGCTACCAGCCAGCTGGTGGCTCAGCTAGTTAGTTAAATTAATAAACAGTGTTGTACACAGCAGTGTGGAAAGTCCCTCGTTCAATCCCCAGGTTAGGTCTTACATTTCCTGGGTTGGCTAGAGAGCCCCCAGTGTTGAGGGAGATGGTCGTTGCCTAATGGTGACATCTAGTGGCCAGATTCAGAGCTCCTAATGATGACAGGATTCCAGAAGGAGCCCAAGTGCATTAGCCCCCAGCCCAACTCTGTCAATGCAATGACCAAACTAGGTATGTTTGATTGTGGGAGGATGACAAAACAGGAGAAAAGAATCCCAACATAGCTGCAAATGAAAGCTCATAGCACCAGATTCCAGCCCTGGCTCTGACTGAGCTGGAAGCAGAAAGGAACAGGAGGAAACTGCCAGGCCAAATAAAACCAAAACAAAACCAATGCAATAATGCTTGAATTTCCAGTGTCTTGTTAGTGCACGTGTCTGTAGTGCAATCTGAGCATGATTTTAGGACACCTTCATTTATGAATATGCATTTATTTTACAATCATTTATGGTGTGTGGTTTACATACTTTGTTTACGTTGTTCTCTCCATCTCCTTCCATTCCTGTGTCCTCTCTCTCTCTCATCAATCCCACCACAGGCTCAATCTCTCTAACCCCCCAATCCCCAGGAAGTACTCTCAGTCCCTCTACCAAATACCCAGCCCCTTCTCCATTCAACCTGGATCATTTCTCCCTCTCTAACACCATGTTTTTCTCCCTCTGAGTCAGCTGGAGGTGTGATCCCAAAGCCAAGAGCAGGCAGTACACAGACAGTGACTGGCAGGTTCTTACTAAAGCAGAAACAAGGGATCTTCTGTCTGTGACGGCCACCCTTGGCTTGAGCCTTCACGTGCTGGTGGCTGGAAGGACTTAGACAGGAACAGGAAACACAAGGAGCACACAGAGAAAAGAAGAACCCAAACCTGAAGTCATGAAGCAGGGCAGGACTGCTGCAATAACCAGGAGACGGGTCCCACAGAAGCAGGACCCAGGATACATGATGCAATCTAGGAATGAATAGGAACATGATACATAGGCCCAAGACTAAAACCAAACATAAGAGCAAACTCTGGCAAAGGGCAAACTGTGAGCCTGGACAAGATGACCATCAGAAGGATGTGTGGATCACAGAGCAGGAAAGAGTAACAAGACAGTGTCCAAGGGGACCACTGCTAGCAGGAGGCAACAACCTCCCACCCTCTCCATCACCCTTCCATTATCCTTGGTCCTTTATTCCTGTCCCCTCTATTTCTCTGCCTCCGCAAACCCCAGTTGTTAGGATCCTGTCCCCCTACCTTCCTTCCAGCTAGAATGCGGCCAGCCAGGCTGCTGCTGATGCCGTTCCTCGGCAGGCCAAGCCACAATGCTCCTGGCTCCCCCGCGGTCCTAGTGCCGCTGCCGGAGTACTCTTCACAGCATGGAGCCGCTCCTGCTGCCTGCTTCCTTTCTTTGCGGCAGGGCTGCCACCACCGCCATCCTCTAGGCCTTCCACACGGCAGGGACGCCGCTGATGCAATCTCCACTTCCTGCTCACCATAGGCGCGGGCCTCTCTCCTGCATTTAAAGGGCCAGCGGCGGGGAAAGCCCACAGCCCCAACGAATGAGGTCAGCAATCTGTTCCTGGATCAGCCTTATAAAAGGACCTTCGGATCCAGTCTTCACAGTGACTGTGGTCTTCTGTGGATCCAGGTCCTCCATGGTCTTCCTGTGCCTTGATGAATCTTCGTTCCGTGTTCTTCATGTTCCTGAACTTCGTCTCCTTGATGTCCCTAGTCTCATCTCATCAGAGCTCCCTCGTTACCTGTCTACTGTTCCTGATGTTCCAGATGTTCTGAGGTGTCATGTTCCATGTTCCTGATGTCCGATGTCCCTGTCCTGACTTAGTCTTCAGCTCTTCGTCCAGTTCTCTTGGCGTGCCATGTTGTGGTCCGTGACCAGCCCTGGGGGGGGCTGTGTAGGGCACCTCGTGGTACAAGGCCTTCTTCTCGTCTGCAGTGCAAGCCTCCAAAAGACTTCTGTTTATGTGTCTTACTTCCAAGAATCCTGTCCTGGTCTTCGGAGTCCCTTGTGCCTGCATCCATCTATGCCTAAGACTCTGCCAGAACCGGCTCTGCTTCAGCATGGTCTGCGACCAGCTACAGGCAGCTGTGTAGGGCGCAGGCCTCTACTGAATCTTCGTCATGTTCCAGTCTCAAGTTCCACTTCCTCGCCTGGAGTCTGCTTCGTGTTCAGCGTGGTCTGCGACCAGCCATGGGTGGCTGTGTAGGGCGCGCTGCGATGCAGTTCTCACCCAGTACTTTCGCCTGATTCTTGAATACTTGCCTGAAACTTCCAAGCAACCTGAATCCTTGTCAGAGTCTTCTGAGTATCCTTGTCCGAGTATCCTAGTCTGAGTCTCCTGAGTATCCGTCTACGTCTGAATCCTCTGAGTATCCTGAGTCTTCATGTTCCTGCCCTCAGACTCCATCTGGCCTCACGCATGTCGTTCCCAAGCGGTGGGTCCGGAAGGGCTATCAAGTGGCCAGAGGGCTACTCTTGAGACCAGCATCTCATTGTTGGGTCTCATTGGTGCGTGTAGGTCCAGCGGAGGGCTGGGCCTGCCTTGTTTCTGTTCCGGTTAATCCTCGCCTTGTCTTCAGTCCAGCCTTGCTTCTGTTCCACCCGTGCTCGTATCTGCTCATCTCTCGCGGTGTGTCTTGGGGCTCCTCCCTGAGCCATGCCATGTTCCAAGAGCTCACATCCTCCCTTGAGATGAGACCGCGCCTCCACGCTCCTAACAGGGCCT
The DNA here is from genome assembly GCF_901001135.1 of Rhinatrema bivittatum. NCBI lineage: Eukaryota > Metazoa > Chordata > Amphibia > Gymnophiona > Rhinatrematidae > Rhinatrema > Rhinatrema bivittatum. Next base: position 316,986,354 of record NC_042619.1, on the reverse strand, counting down.
GAGGGCGTCCTCCACAACACCGGTTCTGTCTCCTTCTCCCTTTCTTCATCTTTCCCTATCCCAATGATTTCTCACATTCACTCCACCAGATACCAGGTCCTATTTCCCCCAGCCGAAAGGAGAAGTAGCACTTAATACAAATTCAGATTCCTTTGCTACATGGGACCACTTTTGAGGTATGAATCATAAGAACTACGGAATGAAGGTTGTTCGAACCATGAAACTTGTCCTGTGTGGCAAAGAAAGCTGATGTGGTATTGAGCAGTCCTAGTCCTGCCAGCTGTGGCTGAGAGGAGATTAGGATTGGGGATCCATCGGAGGGGAAAGAGGGGATCATAGAAGAGAAAAAGGAAATGATTGGCTGGGAATCCAGAGGGAGACTAAGATAAGTTCTGTGAATCTGGCCCCTTTAATCAAGGTCAGAATTAGAGGAAAGAAGCAGTCATGACACTGGTCACAAACCGGAGACTGTCCCTGAAAATCAAAGATGTCTGGTAACTTTAAGCTTCCCCCTTGCAGCTGCTTCTCCCCCCCCCCCGGTTCAACTCCACCACCAAGCTTATTCCCTTTCCTCGCCAGCCTTATCTACCTGCAAGAACCAAGCTGCTGGCATTAACTTTTAAAAAGGAGATAGAGCAGCTTTTAAACTAGAACAAGGGGGAAAGCAGTGCATGGTTCAGAGCAATGTATCCTTGAAGGATACTAAAACAGGAGAGTTAGGGCATCCCAACAGAGAGGTTCCATTAAAAGCAAACACAGTCCATGTGCATATATGTAAAAAAATCACTTGAGCTAAAGATTTCCAAATTATCCCTAACAACTGAAAAGCAGGTTGTTAATACAAATAAAACACACACTTTGAAATGTCTGTATGCCAATGCCAGAAGTCTAAGAAGTAAGATGGGAGAATTAGAGTGTACAGCAGTAAATGATGAGATTCACATAATTGGCATCACAAAGACCTGGTGAAAGGAAGCTACCCAAAGGGACAGTGCTATATCAGGGTACAAATTATATCACGATAGGGAGGATCAACTTGGTGGGGGTGTAGCACTTTATGTCCAGGAGGGTATAGAGTCCAACAGAATAAAGATCATACAAGAGACTAAATGCTCAGTAGAATCTATATGGATAAAAATCCCATGTGTGTTGGGTAAGAGTATAGTGATAGGAGTTTACTACCATTCACCTGGACAAAATGGTCAGACAGATGATGAAATGCTAAGAGAAATCAGGGAAGCTAACCAACTTGGCAGTGCAATAATAATGAGAGATTTCAATTACCCCAATATTGACTGGGTAAATGTAACATCAGGACTTGCTAGAGACAAAGTTCCTAGATGTAATAAGCGACTGCTTCATGGAGCAATTTTGGGTCAGGAACCAAAGAAAGAGGGAACTATTTTAGATTTAATTCTTAGTGGAACACAGGATTTGGCAAGAGAGGTAATTGTGGTGGGGCCACTTGGCAATAGTGATTATAACACGATCAAATTTAAACTAATAACTAGAAGGGAGACGATAAGTAAATCTACACTGCTAACACTAAATTTTCAAGAGGGAAACTTTGATAAAATGAGGAAAATAGAAAAAAACTAAAAGGTGCAGCTGCAAACGTTAAGTGTTCAACAGGCATGTACATTGTTTAAAAATACAATCCTAGACGCAAGGTCCAGATATATTCCACACATTAAGAAGGAAGGCAAAATGATTACCGGCATGGTTAAAAGGTGAGGTGAAAGAGGCTATTTTAGCCAAAAAAAAAACATCCTTCAAAAATTGGAAGGAGGTACTATTTGAAGAAAATAGGAAAAAGCATAAGCATTGTCAAGTTAAGCGAAAAACATTGATAAGTCAGGCGAAGAGAGAATTTGAAATGAAGTTGGCCATAGAGGCAAAAACTCATAATAAAAACTTTTGAAAATATATCCGAAGCAAGAAACCTGTGAGAGAGTCAATTGGACCACTAGATGACTGAGGGGTTAAAGGGCTCTCAATGAAGGTAAGGCCATTGCAGAAAGACTAAATTAATTCTTTGCTTCTATGTTTTCTAATGAGGATGTCAGGGATATACCAGTTCCGGAGATGGTTTTTAAAGGTGATGAGTCAGATAAACTGAACCAAATCTAGGCGCCCCACCTAGTTAGGCGTTATGTTTATGTTTTTTATTTTTGTTCTCTATTTAGTTATGCTGTCCTTTGTTTCCAGCTACCTCAGCCTCCCCAAGTTCCGCCTCCTTGTTATATGTAACTTTGCCTCTTGTTAAATGGTTTATCAAGTTATACCCCATGTTCCATGTAAACCGATGTGATTTGAATTTATTCAGGAATGTCGGTATAGAAAAGTGTTAAATAAATAAATATATTCACTGTGAACCTGGAAGATGTAGTAGGCCAGACTGACAACCTAAAGAGTAGCAGAACACCTGGACTGGACAGTATGTATCCTAGGGTACTGAAGGAACTATTGTACGTGAAGACTGGCGGGTGGCCAATGTAACCCCAATAATTAAAAAGGGCTCCAGGGGTGATCCGGGAAACTATAGACCAGTGAGCCTGACTTCAGTGCCGGGAAAAATAGTGGAAACTATTCTAAAGATCAAAATCCTAGAGCATTTAGAAAGACAAGGTTTAATGGACAGTCAACATGGATTTACCCAAGAGAAGTCTTGCTTAACAAATCTGCTTCATTTTTTTGAAGGGTTAATAAACATGTGGATAAAGGTGAACTGGTAGATGTGTATTTGGATTTTCCGAAGGCAAATGACAAAGTCCCTCATGAGAGGCTTCAAAGATAATTAAAAAGTCATGGGATAGGAAGTGATTCATTTATTTTTATTTATTTTGTGTTTTTCTATACCGGCATTCGCGAAAGGTATCACATCATGCCAGTTTACAATTAACTGTCCTTTCATGGATTACAAACTGGTTAAAAGACAGGAAACAGAGAGTAGGATTAAATGTTCAATTTTCTCAGTGGAAAAGGTAAACAGTGGAGTATCTCAGGGATCTGTACTGACCGGTGCTTTTCAATATATTTATAAATGATCTGGAAAGGAATACGAGTGAAGTTATCAAATTTGAGGATGATACTAAATTATTCAGAGTAGTTAAATCACAAGCGGATTGTGATACATTACAGGAGGACCCTGCAAGACAGGAAGATTGGGCATCCAGATGGCGGATGAAATTTAATGTGGACAAGTGCAAGGTGATGCATATAGGGAAAAAATAATCCAAGCTGTAGTTACACGATGTTAGGTTTCATATTAGGAGCTACCACCCAGGATAAAGATCTAGGCATCATAGTGGATAATACATTGAAATTGTCAGCTCAGTGTGGTGTGGTAGTCAAAAAAGCAAACAATGTTAGGAATTAAGAAGGCAGTAAAACAGAAAATGCCATAATAAGAACATAAGAAAATGCCATACTGGGTCAGACCAAGGGTCCATCAAGCCCAGCATCCTGTTTCCAACAGTGGCCAATCCAGGCCACAAGAACCTGGCAAGTACCCAAAAACTAAGTCTATTCCATGTTACCATTGCTAATGGCAGTGGCTATTCTCTAAGTGAACTTAATAGCAGGTCTCTGTATCGCTCCATGGTGAGACTGTGCCTTGAGTACCATGTAGAATTCTGGTCGCCACATCTCAAAAAAGATATAGCTGTGATGGAGAAGGTACAGAGATGGGCAAGGAAAATGATAAAGGGGATGGAACAGCTCCCCTGTGAGAAAAGGCTTGAGAGGTTAGGGCTGTTCAGCTTGGAGAAGAGATGGCTGAGGGGGGATATGATAGAAGTCTTTAAAATCATGAGAGGTCTTAAACGGGTAGATGTGAATCGGTTATTTACTCTTTTGGATAATAGAAGGACTAGGGGGTACTCCATGAAGTTAGCAAGTAGCACATTTAAGACTAATTGGAGAAAATTCTTTTTCACGCAATGTACAATTAAGCTCTGGAATTTGTTGCCAGAGGATGTGGTTAGTGCAGTTAGTGTAGCTGGGTTCAAAAAAAGTTTGGATAAGTTCTTGGAGGAGAAGTCCATTACCTGCTATTAATCAAGTTTACTTAGGGAATAGCCACTACTATTAATTGCATCAGTAGCATGGGATCTTCTTAGTGTTTGGGTAATTGCCAGGTTCTTGTGGCCTGGTTTGGCCTCTATTGGAAACAGGATGCTGGGCTTGATGGACCCTTGGTCTGACCCAGTATGGCAATTTCTTAAGTTCTTATCCAATGACTTCAGTTGGCATGGGTTAAAGTGGGTACTTCTTATATACTCAGCCCAGCCAGAGCAGCAGTGGCTGCCTGGCACAGGCCTGGTGGGCAAAGCTTTTTGGCCTGGCTGCAGCATCAACAGCAGCTTTCTTTGACCCGGTCCAGCCACAGCGGAGGCAACTTTTTCTCTTATGGCCCAGGCTACACCTTGGTTTGGGCCCTACTATGGTAATGCCTCTTCCAACCTTGGCCTGGGCCCACCATGAACATAACATAACAAGTTTCCATACTGGGTCAGACCGAGGATCCATCAAGCCCAGCATCCTGTTTCCAACAGTGGCCAATCCAGGTTACAAGTACCTGGCAAATACCTAAACATTAAGTAGATCCCATACTATTAATGCCATTAATAACAGTGGCTTTCCCTAAATCAACTTGATTAATGGCATTTAATGGACTTCTCCTCCAGGAACTATTTAAACCTTTTTAAAATCCAGCTACACTAACTGCACTAACCATCTCTTCTGGCAACAAATTCCAGAGCTTAATTGTGTGTTGAGTTTAAAAGAATTTTCTTCAAATTGTTTTAAATGTGCTACTTGCTAACTTCATGGAGTGCTCCCTAGTCCTATTATCTGAAAGAGTAAATAACCAATTCACATTTACCTGTTCTAGACCTCTCATGATTTTATAGACCTCTATCATATCCCTCCCTCCCTCCACTGTCTCTTCTCCAGGCTGTACAGCCCTAACCTCTTTAGCCTTTCCTCATAGGGGAACCGTACTATATCCTTTATCATTTTAGTTGCCCTTCTCTGTACCTTCTCCACTGCAACTATATCTTTTTTGAGATGCAGCAATCAGAATTGTACATAGTACTCAAGGTGCAGTCCCACCATAGAGCGATACAGAGGGTCCTGCTGCAGAAGTGGCTGCTCTTCTCAGCCCAGGCAGATAACAAGCACAAATGTTTAGTCACATAGGTGACCTAGCACCAAAGTGTTATCAGTCTCTGGCTTATATATAAACAAAATATTTGCTGTCAAATGTGGCAACCATAGACCACCTACCATCCTTACTGTATGCTTTGTTTATTTAAATGTTCACTTTCTATGGTAATTGCCTTAAAGCAGTATTCAAAAAGTTAGACAAAAAATCATTAATATTTATCATATTTTAGGTCTATGTGTTGGTTTTAGATTAATTTTTCCCTTGCTTTATACTGTCATTTTTTTTCTTTATTGATTTCCCTGTAACCTCTCATGTGGTTAGTACAGCTGGGTTTAAAAAAGGACTGGATAAGTTCTTGGAGGAGAAGTCCATTACCTGCTATTAAGTTCATTTAGAGAATAGCCACTGCCATTAGCAATGGTAACATGGAATAGACTTAGTTTTTGGGTACTTGCCAGGTTCTTATGGCTTGGATTGGCTACTGTTGGAAACAGGATGCTGAGCTTGATGGTACCCTTGGTCTGGCCCAATATGGCATGTTCTTGTAATCTCCCTCTCACTTTCAAGGTACGCTCTTTTTGTTCTTGACTTCTGGCCAGTCAATGAACATAATTTTGTGTGTTTCATTCCTGGTGTGCTTTTTCTATGGCCCAATTATAAAACAGACCCAGATATACAATGAACCCCTTATATTTAGGACCATGCAGCAATATATGAGAGAAACATTGCCAGGTGGGCTGCTACTTTCTCTTGGATATCTAAAGAAAAATGATCTATTCTCTCTCCTCCCTGGGCCAGTATGGAAATAACTGCATCTTTCCCATCCAGGCCTGTGCAAGAAGTCGCTACCTTCTCCTCCTGCTGGACCTGGGTAGGACATTGCTTTCTCTTCCCCACAGGCTAGGCTGTATATACAAGATGAGAGATGTCTTGGGATCTATTCCCTTCTTCCCTCCTCCTCCCCCAATCTTATATTTAGGCCAAGATGGTAGGCCTTGAGCTGAAATTGAAAATAGTCCATTGACAAACGACATTATGACAGTAAAAATACTAAATTGTCTGAGGAGAAATGCTTCAGTGTGGTAGGATATGTGGAAATCAATCAATTTAATGGGGATTACAGTAAAATTGTATTTGTCAGAAACTCTCTTTCCTCCAAGTCTTCACTCATGTTTATTTATCAAGTTTTACTTTTGTACTCAGAAAACATTGGAAACAAGCATTCTAACCATTTATAACAAACCTGAAACTTTTCCAGGCTTCCCTAAGTTTGTTTGATGTTAGCTAGCAATCTTTTATCTGGCCTACGCTGAACTTACAGAAAAGGTATATATGTTTGCTAACTGTGTGCAGAACTACTGATCCCAGTTGGCTCCTCCCACACTATCACTGGAATTTTAAAACCCGGCCCAGCCTGTCAACAGGGCAGTGGATGTGGAAGACACTGCCACCATCCCCTCGTTGTTGCCTCTTACTGCCAGAACTATCTGCTCCATAACTGCAGCTCACCACAGGCAGCCCTGGCCATCGGACCTCGTGGCTGTCATTCCCAGCAGCCTCCTGCTGTCACAAGCACACACGCGCTGGCATCTTCGCCGGATATCCTGCAGCAGCAACCTTAAAATTAATTTCTCCCCACAGCAGCAGTGTTTGGCAGCAGCATCCAGCAGGCTGTGAACAAAAGCCAGTCCTTTTGGTTCTCCGACCCTGCTGGCCTAGCCCAGCCCTCAGTCATCTTACTCTCCCCTAATGATCACCCTGTCCCTCTACTTTTCACTTGGACTTCTGTACCCATGCACTTTTTCTTGTTCCCCTTCTGTCCTTCTCCTCTGCCTTTCCTGGATTCTGAACTCTTCTTTCCCTCTTCTGAATGTGCCTCTGGTCATGCCTGAACTTGCAACCCTGTCTCCCCTTCCATTACGTCTGAAGAAGACAGCTGAGAGCACATATGCACTACAATATCATTGTGTTGATTTCTGAAAAGGTATTACAATCTATAACGATTCCAACTACTCTCGCTTCTGTTCATAAGCCACAGCACTTCCACTAGACTGGATGTGCCATTGGGAACATCCAATAGATCCATGGCAATTCTCAACCACTTACACTCTGGAATGATCTTATTTTCTGTTTTCAGCAAAACATGGATCTTATCTGATGGCTCTTACCCCAGCTGACCTCTCATTAGGGATGTGCTTTTGTTTGAAATGACAAAGACAATGTCAACAACAATCAACTCACATTTTTTTAAATGAAACTATGACCATATTTCTTTTTTTTCTTTTCTTTTTAGTGTGCACTATTTGCAAATACTGCAAAAAAACAGAATTCAGATGAGAACTTGTCCACAATGAAACTAAACAGCATTTACTCGCCTGTATACCTTTCTCTCTCTCAACTCCACTGCCTTTCTTAATATTTCATGCTCCTCTGGATGAGGAGATGAAGTGGGCTTAATCTCCTCCTCATCCGTTCCTGCCAAGATACCTTTGGAATCTTTCTTCCCTCACTATTTATTCTGAATTCTGCTATTCTTTTCTTTATCCTTCACATCTTTCTAATCCATGTCACTTGTGATTCCCCTAATCCTATTCACTCTTTTTTGATGATCTTGATATTCTTCAGACCTCTCTTTCAGAACTGGTTATTCCCACTCTTATTCTTTGAGACTAACATTCATCTTGAGTCCTCTAACCTTGCAGACTTTTCTCTCCTATTTTAATCCTTTTTCTACTTGCTCATCTCACAACCCTTTTCTGTTGGACATCATCTTCACCACCTACTCTTCAAATGCAGTTGTGTGTGTGTCTTCCCTTTCCCTCTGACCACTTAAGTACTGTTCAGTCTATTCCTAGTTCTCCTGCCCCAATTCTCCCAAGCCCATCCTCTTCAGGATCCACAAATTTAACACCTATTTGCTTCTACTCTCCCATCCTGGCAACTCGCCCACCTTCCCTTTTCCCCACTTTTCAGTCTCTTGATACTTCAGCAGCTGCTTTGCCATTTTAGATAATCACTATCGTAGCCTAATCAAGCCTGGAGACTTTTTTTCATCTGCAGAGGAACTCCCTATTGCTTTGAGGACAAACGGAAGAAATCCAAATGCCTGTTTGTCTCTCCCTTTTTTCTTTTCTTTCTAAAGCACTAAAATGAATAGTACACAAACTCTAGATTTCCATCTGTCCTCTTAATGCCATAGATCCATGCCACTCCATGCTCAAATGGTACCACCCTACAGAAACAGCTGCATCCATTCAGTTATCCATCAACTATTCTTGTTCTTCTTGACCCATCTACTGCATTCTATGCTGTCCATAGCTGTTTAACTTCTTACCCTTCCACCAGTCTTTTATTGTCCTGGTTCTCCTCTCCTCAACCTGACTTAACTGTTCATTTACATCTAACTCCTCTCCTCCATCCACTTTAACTAATGTAGAACTCTACAACCTACTATACTGTCTCTCACGTCACTTTCATGTCACTCCCTTGTTACATGTGATCCATTGGCTTCCCATTAAACACAAAATAATGGTGAAGCTGTTAAATCTTTACCTTTACGTGCCTTCACGCTTTGTTCCCGATTACTTTTTCTCTCTCTTTTGCCTCTATCATACCTCACAATCTCTCCATTCCTTTTCTTTTATCCAGAATTTCTTCCTGCTTCTGCAGGCATCCAGCTTAGTCAGAACCAGTGCTTGGATCCTGGTACCATGAGCCTTCAATTTGTAACTATCCAGGGATTCCCTCCCCCCCCCCCCCCTGTTTTTCTTCGAACATTTATTTATACATTGTGAGTATAGACGAAAACCAGAAAACTATACAAACATTCTTATTAAGCATATAATGCAGAGGACTCAACCATTTTAGAAATGAACAGAAGCGTTACAGAACACAATCATGAGACAATCGGATACATCCATTCACATGCGCACTCCAATGAAACACACCACACACACACTATTTTATAATCTTCCCCTCAACAGTCTGGTCACTGCAGCAAAGGTCCTTTACATAAGTCCATGTACCTGGGCTCCTTCAACAATCTTACAATCATAGATCCTAAGTATGGCCACTATGTGTTACCCTTAAATGACAACTATAACTCTCTTTCCCACTGGAATAGAAGCAGTGTCTTGTGTATTTCCCAATGCCCCCAAAGTAAGGACTCCCAACACGGAATATAGAGACTCCTCCCCTCTGATCTCCCCCTGGCACTGAAGGAAAACCCCTCCCCTGCAATCCTCTCCCTTCCCTATCATGGAAGAAACTTCTGCACCCCTCCCTTTCCCCACCCAAAGCACTGAAGAAAATCCCCCATGCCCCTGGCTGCCTGTCCACAAGCCTCCATGGACGGCAGGAGAAGAGCGTCTTTTACTTCCACCTGGTTCAGCCTCACGCATTTTTCTAAACAGCCATATTTAAAATGAAAAGTCCATAGTGCAAAAGCTGATGTTTATAACAGCACAGTTCTCATTTAACTTTATTACTGAGTGAGCCCAGAAACTTAAACAAATTTTTGATCATATATACATGTAATCTATTTAACTGGCAAAGAATGAATTAAAAAAACATTTTTGTGTGCACTGCAGAAAAAGTTAAATAAGGACTTTACTATAACGGATTTCTCTAAGTTATGTGAAGAAAATCAAGAATCTAATGGGTTAAATTCCATAATGGAGTTTAACTGTCTTACAGATGTTTTAAGACAAATGGTGGCTGGCACAAACATATAAGGGATACGTGTGCATGCGTGCGTTTTTCAGATTAGCATAGACAACAGAAAACAAAAATAGAACCTTAGCATCTCTAGAGTAAATATGTGGAAAATAATTAGTGGTTTCAAGTTAGACTAGAGTCAGGGTCACCAGACTACATGTCAAATCAAACATTTCCAATAGTAACAAGGATCATTCCCTGTCACTTCCATGCACAGAACTTGCACTTCTATTACTATGTATTTATTTATTTTAAGCATTTTATATACCGAGATACGTTGGGAACATCATTTCGGTTTACAGGTAACTCAACGTAGCAACAAGCTTCACAGAGGAACAGTGAAAGATAAAATAAGGTATAAACAAGAAACTGTTCAAATGGGATGACAACAAGTGGAAGGTAAAAGAGGGAAGTATTTACAGAATCATAAAATTGGGTAGAGGGAGTGGAAACAGGGTGAAGGGGAGACTTTACTTTATGTACTGCATGGTCAAGGTTCTAGTCCCTTCTAGAGAAAATAAAAACCTGGATACAATTTGGCATACTTTGCTTGATAAGGATATTTATAGTCAGTCCCTTAGTTACAAAGCTAAATATTTTTAATACTTCTTAGAAGAGTGAGAGAGACCCAACCAATCAGCAAGCAGATTGTCTACTCTATGGTCTTTTGGCAAAACTTTACAATACCCAGTCCAGAGCATGCCAAATAATTCTTCTCTATTAGGCCGATGCAATATTGGTGCACAGAAGTTTAGGATTGAGCACCCACTCTAATATGCGCCAATCAACCTCTCCAGGGCACCCATGCAATATGTAAATGGACTGCCGCGGTAAAAAGGAGGCGCTAGGGGAAACTGTGTGCCCCTAGCGCCTCCTCGGCAGTGAGCGCCCAGGAGAGGTGGCTGACAGCGGATTAGGAAAACGGACACTCAGTGTTATGGGCGTCCTTTTTCCTAACTTGTGATTGTACACAGGTTAGGAAAATGGACGCTCATTAATTGAGCACCCTTTTTCCTCACCTGACTGCCAGCACGCTTTTTATTTTTTGTACTTAACTTTTTTTTTTTTTTTTCAGTTCCTCTGACTTAATATTGTCACGATATGAAGTTGGAGGAACTACAGAAAATCAGTATTTTCTGCCTGTCAACTTTAGGGGCTCCACAAAACTTAGCTTCTGCTCTGGGGCAAGTGTTAATTTCTGAGGGTAAAAATGTGCATGTCAGGCGCACATTTTTTTTTGGTCTGGAAGTAATAGCCAATAGCCTTATCAAAATGAATTTACATGTGATGAGCGCTATTAGCTTTGCAGAGAGTTACACGCATGTTTTGGATGTGCTAATCCCCTTATTGCATAAGGGGCTGTGGACGCGCGTCCAAAACGCATCTCCAGCCACGGGTTAACCAGTACACTCGGCTGAGCGCACTGTATTGCATTGGCCTATATATGCTTAACCTATCTGTCTGCTGGCACTTGGTCAAACAAACGGCACATGCTGTTGGAATAGAAATAGGTGTGCTTTAGTGGCTAAAGAACAGACTACAAGTCAGGAGAATGCCTAGTATCCATGAGTGCAAATTTATTTATTTATTTATTTATTTAACATCTCTTATATACCGATATCCGTTGGCACATCGAATCGGTTCACATTGAACAAAAAACTTTTGGGCGGTGCCCTTACATATAACAGAAAACATGGTGAACTAAGGGTGATATAAAAAACTTTCGGGGGGAGCCCTTACCTCTAACAAGCATCAATGGGACGATGCTATGAAATAGAACTATAACTATAACTATATACATAATAGTGCACCGTGCAAAATCATCAGACATAAGATGATCATACCCAGATATCAGAGTAGCATTCATAATGGGGTTTTATGTAATAGGGGGTGAGCTGGAGTAGGCTTGCTGAAAGAGCCAGGTTTTAAGTTTTTTTTGAAGGTGGGGGTATATGTTTCTATGCGAATATCATGGGGCAGTGAGTTCCATAAGGTGGGACCGGCAAGGGAAAAGGCTCTGTTAATAGTAGAGGAGAGTTTAAAAGGTTTGATAGATTGGGCCTGGAGTGCGCCTTGGAGGGCTGGGCGGGTAGGTCTCTTGGAGGTGCGAGGTAAGAGGGGGGGATTAAGCCAGTTGAGGTTGGAATTTACTAGACTCTTGCCCTGTTGTGTGACCTTGGACAGGTTATTTTCTCTCTCTATGCCTCCCTTTGTTCAGTCCATGTACCGGGGTCATTCATCACTGAATTAGCTACATGTGTGTGTCTGAAGTACTGACTTTCATAAAATTCATTTGTATCCACTTTGGTTAAAATGTAAATTGTAATTGTTAAAAAAAAAAAAATCTCAAAAAAACATACATAAGAACAATTTTTCAGACCCTCTGCTTGCAGTTAGGTCAGCCCTTCCAATACAATGCATATTAGTAAGTTATCACCTGGTCAGAGGCAAGAATTAAATAACATGCCATTAGCAAGCATGCAGTAAACACCATGGAGGGTGAGCATACCAGGTTATTTACCTTGCACATGCAAAACCCTCATGTGCATATGGCACTCCTTTGATTTATATGCATGGACACACTCTTTTTAGTGTGCTCATGATAACTGTTTTCCATACTTATTGCATAGAGTTCTAATATTCACATTCAAGTTTAATGCACAAGCCTCCAAAGGATTTTGTAATACTCTTTCCTTTACTCATTAAATTCTGTGCTAACTGTATCACTTATGGAAAAGATATTAATGGCAGGAAGTTAGTCAGTCCAAAGTCGTGCAATATACCCTATCCTGCATTCTTAAATCCTACTGCGGATTTCAACTACCCGATGGATTTTGATTAATAAGCTGCATGAAAAAGTGTCACACAGAAAACAGAAGTCTTTAAAAAAAAAAAAAAAAAGGATATTTAGAAATGTATTATGAAGCTCTCCCTGTGAAGCCACCCTGGCTCATTGGTAACACGGACATAATTTTGTTTTGTTCAGTGTTCAGCGCTGGCCCTTCCACATATTCAAAAATCGGCAGCACTCCATGCACGCCTAGATGATTACAGGGGCCAACCCCTTTACACTACATTCTTGCACACTGGAATAGCAATGGATTGGACCATACATGAATGCTGGGAAAATACAAGCATCTGGCATGGCCTTCTTTATCCCTACTAAAAAAGTGAACAAAAATTTAAAAAAGTGATAAAGCATGTCACAACCCCTCCCCCCCCCAAAAAAAAACAAAAAACCAATCCCCCGAACCTTATACTAGTACACCAATTTAATCTGTTTTTTCAATGTGTGGTCAACGTGTGACAAAGGATTTGTTTATGGCACTCCATGTTGAATCAACCTTGCTGCAATATTCATTGTTCTAGATTCAAAAGATCTGTATACACATACTTTACTGAATGCTTACTAGGGATGTGCAATTGTTTTTCCCAAATTAGGCAATTTCAACGAAATTGCCTAATTCGGAATGGTTCGGGAGAACCGAAAAATGATTGAATTTTTTCCGAAATTTTGGAAAAAATTTGTTTTCGCTTTAGTGCAAATTAACCTAGCACTAATTCTGTAAGTGTGCAGTAAAGCGAAAATCGGGGCCCCCGAAAAAAAAAGCCCGAACCGCGGGAAAAACAAAATTCCCACGAGAGGGCCCCGAAACGAAGCCAGACACGAAATCTGATCCCGAAGCACGTCTCTAATGCTTACCCCCTCCTTTAATCATAGGCATGTCCCTAAAACATGACCCTTGCATAAAAGAAAAGAGAACCCATGAATGTTTTGAATCGCTCCCTCCACAGTTAAAAAGGGAAGTATGAATATTACTCCTGGAGGAATTGTGTGCACAAAAATTTAAAATTCTGCAAAACTCTATGTACGTTATATCGGTCAAAGTAACAATATTCATGACAGTCTTTGAATAATTAATTTAAAATGTAATACAGAAAAAAAGTTATTGCTTAAAGATGCAGACTTAAATATGATGAGCAGAATTTTCCTAAAAGTTCACGGTAAGTGTTCCTTCTACCCTCTTTCCCAGTCCCCATGCTGGTCTCCTTTTACTTTCCCCTCTCAGGCCCCAAACTCCTCCGCCATCTCTCCCCTCCATTCCCAGAGTTGACCCCTCTCTCAGTACTGCCCCTCACACAGACTCCCTCTGTCCCTCTCTCTCTCACACACACACCCACCCTCATACAGGCACCTTCTCTCACTCGTGCACACACACATATCCACACAGGCTCCCTTTCTTTCTCACGCACATATCCTCATACAGGATACTTCTCTCTCCCTCTCTCTTGCACACTGGCTCCCTCTCTAACACAGTCACACATCCCTTCATACGAGTTCAGTCTCTCTCACTCACACACACACCTTCACAGAGGCTCCCTTCTCTCACAAACAATACTAGTAAATATGGAAGTTACAACTTGTCAAAACAATCCAACATGAGAAAGAGTCTGTGGGAAATGCTTTTCAGATAGTCAAAACGATCAAAGACGAAAGCAAAGCTGATATCATCCATCTGGGAACCAACAACCTTGCTACTAATAGCATCCAAGTGGTACAGAGAGACTTCCAGTCTCTAGCGAAGCAGATTAGTCACATGGCGACAAGCATCACCTTTTCAGATGTGTTACCTGTTCTGGAAAGGGGAAGGAGAGGCTAAGCCATATGGATAACTTCAATATATGGCTCAAATCCTGGTGTAAGGACCAAAGGTATGGATTTATTGGGTGCTGGGGCCATGTATGGAACAACAAAAAGCTATATGTCAAAGATGGCTTACATCTCTCTGTGGCAGGAAAAAGGATCCTAAGAGATAAATTCAAATCTTATGTCACAAGGCATTTAAACTAGAAGCTGGGGGTGGCAGAAATAAATTAGAATGTCACCCCCCCCCCCAAATACAAATGCAATGGAAAAGGGTAATAAAACTCAACAAAATAAGTTACTAAAGGAATCCAAGAAAAGCAGCAACCTGAACGAGAAAAGCTGGAAAGCTATGAGCACAAATGCTCATAGTTTGGGCAATAAAATCCCAGATCTGCAAGCCCTAATGGTGGAGGCGGGCTTGGACGTTGTTGCTGTCACGGAGATGTGGTTCACGGAATCTCATGATTGGGATACACCAATACCGGGCTATAACTTATTAAGGAAGGACAGAGAGGAAAGGAAACAATATCCAAACATCTGAGCTGCAAGGAAGATGGGGCAAAGGAAGCATTATGGGCAGACCTAAAAAAAAAAGATGGGGCATCCGTTTTTATTGGAGTGGTTTACAGGCCTCCAAATCAAACGGAAGAGCTTGACAAGAGATCTGGTTGAAGACATCCAAAAGATGGGAAAGAAAGGAGAAGTGGTGATTGTAGGAGATTTTAATCTGCCAGATGTAGACTGGAGATTCCCTTCTGCAGAATCTAACAGTAGTAGATAGATAGTGGATGCCCTGCAAGGGGCTCTGTTCAAACAAATGGTAATGGAACCCATGAGGGAGAGAGCTATACTCTATTTAGTTCTCACTAATGGAGATGTCTCTAATGTCCAGGTGGGTGCCCACTTCAGCACCAGTGATCATCATACGGTATGGTTTCATATCACAAATAGGATATGGAGAAGTAGCACGAAGACCCGAGTTTTGCAGTTCAAAAACACGGACTTTGATGAAATGGGGAAGTACCTGGAGGAAGAACTAGAAGGCTGGGAGAACAAGAGAGATGTGGAACAACAGTGGACCAAACTAAAAGGAGCAATTACCAAGGCAACTAATCTATATGTTAGAAAAGTAAAGAAAAGCAAGAGAAAAATGAAACCTATCTGGTTCTCAAAGGAGGTGGCAGACAAAATAAAAGCTAAAAGAACAGCGTTCAAGAAATATAATGTCCCAAAGGGAGGAGCACAAGGAAGAATATCTGGTGGAACTGAGGGAGACAAAGAAAGTGAAAAGTCAAGTGGAAGAAAGGATTGCCAAAGAAGTAAAGCGAGGTGACAAAACATTTTTCAGATACATCAGTGAAAGGAGAAAAGTCCAAAGTGGTATACTGAAATTGAAAGGTGAAAAGGAAAATGGGTGGAAACAGATGAAGAAGTGGCAGAAATATTAAACTACTTCAGTTCGGTATTCACTAAAGAAGACCCCAGAGAAGGACAGACACTAGTTAACAAGAAACTGGAGGGGAGCGGAATGGATGAAACTCCATTTATGGAAGAGAATGTATGAGAAGAGCTAGGAAAACTTAAGGTGGACAAAGCCATGGGGCCTGATGAGGTTCATCCCAGGATACTAAGGGAGCTCAGAGATATGCTGGCGGCTCCACTGTGTTCCAATAGTTCCCTGGAAATGGGAGTGGTGCTGAGTGATTGGAGAAGGGCGACTATGGTCCCGCTTCACAAGAGTGGGAGCAGAGAGGAGGCTGGAAACTACAGGCCGGTTAGCCTCACCTTGGTGGTGGGAAAAAAAATTGGAGTTGCTGCTGAAGGAAAGAATAGTGAACGATCTACAAGCAGCAGAATTGATGGACCAGAGGCAGCATGGTTTCATCAAGGGATGGTCCTGTCAGACATTTTTGATTGGGTGACTAAGGAATTGGATAGAGGAAGAGCGCACAATGCCATCTACTTGGATTTTAGCAAAGCTTTTGATACGGTCCTGCACAGGCGGCTTGTGAATAAAACGAGAAGCTTGGGTGTGAGTGCCAAGGAGGTGGCCTGGATAACAAACTGGTTGAAGGACATAAGACAATGTGTTATGGTAAATGGAACTTACTCTAAAGAGAACAATGATGAGCAGACTGCCACAAGGGTCAGTGTTGGGACCGGTCCTGTTCAATATCTTTGTGAGCGACATCGCGGACGGGATAGAAGGTAAGGTTTGTCCATTTGCAGATGATATTAAGATCTGCAACAGAGTGGACACGCCGGAAGGAGTGGAGAGAATGAGATGGGATTTAAGGAATCTCGAAGCCTGGTTGAAGTTATAGCAACTGAGATTCAATGCCAAGAAGTGCAGAGTCATGCATATGGGCTGTGGAGCAGGAGAGAGACCTTGGGGTGATAGTATCTAATGATCTGAAGTCAGCAAAACAGTGTGACAAGGCAATAGCTAAAGCCAGAAGAATGCTGGGCTGCATAGAGAGGAATATCGACTAAGAAAAGGGAAGTAATTATCCCCTTGTACAGGTCCTTGGTGAGGCCTCACCTGGAGTACTGTGCTCAGTTCTGGAGACCGTATCTCCGAAGGGACAGAGACAGGATGGAGGTAGTCCAGAGAAGGGTGACCAAAAAGGTGAATGATCTTCATCGAATGAATTATGAGGAGAGATTGAAGAATCTAAATATGTACACCCTGGAGGAAAGGAGGAGCAGGGGTGATATGATACATTCAGATACGTGAAAGGTTTTAATGATCCAAAGTCAACGACAAACCATTTCCGTTGGAAAAAAAAATCAGCAGAACCAGGGGTCATGATTTAAAACTCCAGGGAGGAAGACTCAGAACCAATGTCAGGAAGTATTTCTTCACAGAGAGGGTGGTGGATGCCTGGAACGTCCTTATGGAGGAAATGGTGACCAAAACTGTGAAGGATTTCAAAGGGGTGTGGGATAAACATTGTGGATCCATAAAGCTGGAGGATGGGAATGAAGAGAAGAGGAATGGGGGTGGCTGCAGGATTGAGGCTACTACCTGCTGATTAATACCCTTATTCAATAAACGTTCACACGGTTAATGAGACTCCAACATTGCTCTATGCTTCGACGGCAAGAGGAAATGTGGAAAAGAGGATTTGCTTCAGGCAACAACCAACAAGGTAGCACAGTCTGGGTAAACAAATAAGCATGGGAGTATCTTTCTTGTTGCGGCGGTTACTCCCCCTTACAAATTAAGCCTGATACTTCACTTTGAATGCATATCCAGCGCAGCTCACTGCTTCAACGGCAGGGGGGAATGCAGAAATAGGATTTACATCCAGCCAACATCTAACAAGGCATTGATCTGAGAAGTACAAGTATACAAACATCGGGGATGCATTCTTGCATCCCTTCTTGTAGGCAGTGCTGTGTATTCCGATAGTTTACTTAAAAAAGCAAAAACAATTCACTAAAATCAACGGAAGGACTGGAAATCCAGTGCTGACTACTCTTTGGACATCTGAGGAAAGAAATCATAATTTGGCCCCGATTTTTCCCCTCCAATTCATTGGGCAGCTCAGTTCTGGAGACTCTGTATCTCAAAAAGGATAGACAGGATGGAGGTGGTCCAGAGAAGGGTGACCAAAATGGTGTGGCGCCTGTATTGAAAGACTTATGAGGAGAGGCTGAACGATCTGAATATGTATACCTTGGAAGAGAGAAGATGCAAGGGAGATATGATACAGACCTTCAGATACCTGAAAGGTTTTAATGATGTATGAACTTTAAACCTTTTCTGTTGGAAAGCAAACAGTAGAACTAGAGGTCAGGAAATGAAACTGCAAGGGGGATGATTCAATCAACATCAAGAAATTTTTCATCATGGAGAGAGTGGTGGATGCCTGGTATACCCTTCCATAAGAGGTAGTGAAGAGAAAAACAGTAAACAAATAAAAAAAGGCATGAGTTAAACACTGTGGATCCCTAAAGGCTAGAGGTGGAAATGAAGGAAGGGGTGCATGGGGGTAACTTGCATGGAGCAGCAGCTACTTCCCCTAACAGAAAGTGCAGAGATTGCTACCTTTAACCAATTAGATTTCGTTATTTTGCTGCAACTGCAACACTGCACTTCAACGGTGGGGCTGGGGATAGGGATGGGAAATGGATTCAGATGACAGCTAACGCTGGGCCCTGCCTTTTATAGTCCAGGATACTGATACGCAGATATCAGGTAAAAGTGCAGGGCTGCTTCAGAACAAGTCCAAAAGCAAAGCACGTTCAAGCAACACTGTCTAAATTAGGGATGCGGACTGATTTTTTTTTTGTGTGTGTCATTTTCATTTTGGGTTATCTGTCAAATTTCATTTTTACTATGGTTCGGGAGATATTTATTTTGCATTTCCCTAATTTCAGAGTTAGTGCGCATGAACAGGACTTTGATGTGCACTAACTAGATGTTAGTGCGCATTAAGTCCCGTTAGTGCACAGTACCTAGTTTTCTAATTTTGGAGTTAGTGCACCCTAATAGGACTTAGGAAGCACACTAACTGGCTATGGGATCCTCAGTACAGATTTATGAAGCCCATTCCTGTTTAACATAGTAACAATGGCAGAAAAAGACAAGATGGTCCATCCAGTCTACGCAGCAAGTATCTTATGGTAGTAACTGCCGCTCCGTGCATGTTACTGTAATATTAGCAATCAAATCCCTAACAAGGGTGAGCTGCCTTCTTGATAATTCAGACTAGGATGTGCATTAGTTTTAAACGAAATAGACAACGGCAACAAAATTGTCTATTTCGTCAAGTTTTGGAGTGCCCCGAAACAAAAAGAAATTGACGAAATTTCATGGAATTTCGTATTTCATGTTAGCATGCACTAACGGGACTAACATGCATTAATAATAGTTTTCTTATTTACAGGCTTAGTGCGCACTAACAGGGCTTTCGCACTAACCAAAAATGTTACCCATAAATTAGTCAATTGGGGAGCAGCTAGTTGGCTAGATGTATGGTTCCGCATTTTCATTGGCTTCTCTAACTTATAGGTAACATTTTTTGTTAGTTAACATCCAGTTAGTGCGCCCTATTAGAGCGCACTAACTCCGAAACTAGAAAGCTAGGTAATGTGCACTAATGGACGTATATACACTAACATCTAGTTAGTGCACATCAAAGCCCTATTAGTGCGCACTAAGCCTGTAAAGAAAACTATAGTTAATGCACGCTAACACGAAATATGAAATTCCATGAAATTTCGTCAATTTTCTTTTGTTTCGGGGCACTCCCAAAACACAACGAAATAGACAATGGCAACAAAATTGTCTATTTCATTTAAAATGAATGCACATACCTAGTCTGAATTATCAAGAAGGCTGATCACCCTTCAAAAAATGTTGTTAGCAGTAAATTTGTTATGGATTTGATTGCTAATATTACAACCCTTAACATAAGGCTTGGGGGTAGCATGCACGAAGCGGCAGTTACTACCATAAGATAGCATTGCTGCGCAGACTGGATGAACCATCTTGTCTTTTTCTGCCATTGTTACTATGTTAAATGGGAATGGGCTTCATAAATCTGTACTGAGGATCCCATAGCCAGTTGGATTTTCAGGATTTCTGCAATGAGATAAATTTACAAACATTGGACATGGACATCCTGAAAACTTGAGGCCGTGAAGTTACCACATCAGGTTTGAAAAACTCTGGTCTAGAACAGAGATATGTAAATAAATTCACAGTGAAGTGAAAGCAAATTCAGCAAACCTTATACAATTCATTTACATAAATTATATGATTAAGTTGATGTTATTAGTAAAGCAGAGAGAAAGGGCACAATTTGCTATGAATGATGTGCAGAATACTGCAGTCGATTGTGAATCAAATGTGGATCTGGAAGGATCTGAATCTGGAAGGATCTGTAAGGATTGTTTTTTGGTTTTTAACCATAAAAGATGGAGATTAAATACACAGATCTGCAGGTTTATTTAGTAAGATCACATCTTTTTTTCCCCAAGGCAAGCCCAGACTATATTACCCTTACAATCAAGCTACTAAAAGGGAACTTCAAAACGATCCAATTGAAAGTAATGTGAACACTTTGACCAAACACAATGCGTTAACGGACATTGGTTTCTTCTGTTCTTACTAGAGTCTTCCTACAGCTGCAAACTTATTTGCTAATTTCTCTTCTCACCCCTCGAGAAACATGTAAAAAAATGGGCTAGGGGATTTAAAACAATCACCACCATACCTTCACTGTGTCCTAACCTGTAATTTACTTGTACAGTAGGGCATCATTATCCCTAACTCACTATGCATCCACTTGATGAAAACAAATCACCACTGTCCTTGTTCGTCCAATAAAAATATGAGTCACCTACAATTTGTTTATTGGACTCCATTACTAAACATTTAGCCAGCAACTGAAAACCCACATTTTTTTTTTTATACATCTTTATTCTCCTTGAGGGGAAAACCAAAAGGTAATTAACTTTTCATCTCCTGCATACCCCAAAGCAGAATTCTTTCCCTGTGATAGGAGGAGAGCTCATGGGGAATAGAGGGTTAATTGCAGGCTACAACTAATGAGGGCATAAGCTATTTAAGGACATGCTAAAAATGTGGCTTCTTTTTTTTTTTTTTTTTTTAAAGGAGGCTTATAATATTTAAAGGTAAAGAGAAAGGGCTGAAGAGTTATGCAGCAAGAGGGTTTAGAGAGGAAGGTCAAGGAGTCACTTATTCATGTTGTGTGGTTTTGTTTGTTTTTTGGGGGTTTTTTTGTTTTTTGGTTTGTATTTTTACTATTTTTGTATTGTTATTGTATTTTATTTTAAAATTTTATGTATGTAAAATTTGTAAACCACTTAGACTGATGATAGGGGTATAGAAAAAAGAGAAAATAAACAAAATGTAAGCAAGCAATGGAAGTTAGAAAATAAATAATAAGCAAGCTGCTGAAAAGTACAAATGTTGGAAAAGGTTAAAAAGTTCTTGGACCATAACATTTTTTGGTATACCAGTTTCAAGTCTGATTTACTCTTACAAGTAATCTTGTCTACATCCTGCTGAATAAAAACACATGGTTCTGTGTTAGTCTGTAGTAGCAAAAATGACACAGAGGCTGATTGTTAATCAATAAGATGCCACCAGCCTCTGTTTTTTGTTTTTTGGGGGGTTTTTTTGTTTTTTTTTTTTAAAAGCACCCAACTGCAAAACTACAAAAAAAAAATCCTCCTCTAATAATGTAACTAGGTCCTACAATGCTTTTACAACCTGATTAATGTTCAAAGTAAACTTCACTTTCAGTGATGTCGGGAAATGTCACTTTCTAAACAGATAAGTTAAAAAAAACAAACAAATTGCAAGCACGCAGAATTCTAAGTGTACCCTGCTTCGTAAACCAATCCTGGATCTCTATCTAGAAAAGTAGATTAACCTTTAGGTTGGTAGAGCGATTACTCTGCTAACGCACATTTTCTCACTGACTGGTAAATTCCAAACAGACGTGACATCTGTACCTTGTCCTGATTTTATTCTATGGTAAAGTGGCAATATACTCAGCAGGGGAGGGGCAGGTTTCAGGGAGAAGGAGGGAGCACGTTTGTCAGATGAATCCAGCAGGTATTCCTCGCCATATCATCTTTCATTTGTCAAGGCAGCTGTTTGTGTTACCTAAAAACGAGCACATTATTCTAAAGTGTATTTTGTGAGAGGGAAAACACAGACACACATTTAGGGCATGTATTTTAAAAAGGGAACAAAGGAAATGTCCAAGCAACTGCCTGAGCTGTGTGCACTTATTTAATGTATCTTTCTACTATCTACACACCTGTTAGAAATTATGAACTTAAAAAAAAATTACACTAAATAGCCCAGATTGATCAGTTCAGCCACCTGAGTATTTATTATGCTGAGGTTTGAAAACAGTTAAGATTGTGCGGTGGCTCGGTGAAAGTGCTGTGCAGGTCTCCGGTTTGATCCTCAAGTTGGGACTTCTGCTCCCAGGATTGTCTGGGGATGCTGTGCTCACAGCCTCTGGGGGAGGGGAGAGCCATAGTCACCACTCCAGGGTGACACCTAGTGGCTGGACTCAGGATCGATGATTCCAGGGTTCTGAAAGACACCCTGGGATGAATGGACCCCAGAAAAAAACACCATAACTTTAATAACTTGATGAGAGAGCAAGGATAAAACAGGGGAAACATTTATGGATAGTTGCGTGAAGGCTCAAGGCACAAGGATCCCTTGGTTCCAACTGAACTGAAGGAAACTGCTAGATTCAAAATAATAATAAAAAAAAGAAAAGAAAATATAGCTAACGGACTCCATTCTTAAAACAGTAGCATCAAGGATGGAAATATTTTTTTTCTTTTCATATAAATATTAGAAACTGAATTATATATTCATTTTGCAGCAATAAAAGTGCATTATACTCAACTGTGAACAGAAAAAAGTTGCATGATGTCTAATTACTCCCACTAAAGAAATATTATCTATTTAAATTGTAACTATCTCTTCAAAGTATATTGATATTATTGTACAAAAACATTTCTCTGAAATTTCAATGATCAGATAAGAGGGATTATCAACAGGTCCCTTGTGTGTGAAGTACTCTTGAAACTCACAGAGGAGCAGTTCATGACTGATCAAACTGAAGGTTCTTGGCAAATGAGTGAATGTTTTTGTAGTTTTAGCAAAGTCTGATTGATAATATAGGAGATACTCTGACAAGAGATCACTTATTTTCCCCTTGAAGCCTATGATCATTACTTTGTGAGTATCAAAACAAATACCATCCCATCTATTTACAAATCACTGGAACTGCAAGGGGTATCACAATTGCAGCACAGTATGCCAGACGTTTTACAGCAGAACTAAAAGGCAAACTCCTGAATGGACAGCACAGCAAACCTTTGTATTATTTCTCGCATGATGCCATTTTAATAATTTGGACTGAGGGGAAAGCAGGATGAATTAGCCATTTAGCCATTACACGTGGGTGACATCATTGGACTGCATCGATATGGACCTAGATCTCAGAGCTCGGTAGGAGCTTTGTGCATGTGCGGCTGCATGCTGCCTCATGAACACCTCAGTTTCTTCCAGAGCTTAAGCTTTAGTGATGTAGTTGATTCTCCAGGAAAGTAATCAGGTGGCTAATTCATCCTGCTGTCTATAGAGAAACTTGTTTACAGGTAAGCAAATTAGCTTTCTCCGTCAACAACCAGGCATGAATAAGCCATTGCGCATAGGGTGTCCCAAGCTACAGTTGCACTGTAGATGCACCTAAAGACAAATGGACTACTGGGTGTACAGGCTACAGAGAGTTACTTGATCAAAGTTACTATCAACTCAGGACATGCTGTCCAGACAGAAGTGGCCATTGCTCTCCCTTGAGACTTGACTGTCTGCAATCTGTAAACTAGCCAAAATGTAACAGTGTGCTATACAGTCAGGGCCAGCGGAACTACTAGGCAAAGGCACAGGGCACCAGGGTCAGTAGCCGTGGCAGCAAGAGCCAAACGACCCATCCGTCCTCACCGACCCAGCACTTCTCTCAACCGTGCAGTGGCTCCCTCAGGCCAGACCTCAGCGCGTGCCGCCTCCTGTCATCTTACTCTGGCTTCCTCCACGTGGAAGAGTGGGAGAGAGTGTGCAAGCCCAGGTGGGGTGACAGGCTCAAGGCAGAAGGTGCCTAGGGCGCCTAATACACTTGCACCAGCCCTGTATACAGTCTACTAGCCAATTGAAAAAGTTAATTTGAAAACTGCCTTTCCCAATCTATTGGGATCAAAGGGCACAAACAGCTGAGAAGCTTGATAGTGAGGTTGAGTCATTTTTAGTAATAAGCTAGGATTCTCTTACAGTCCAAGGAGTTAAGCCTTTTCTCCTCTATGCATACTAACTGGATTACTATGGATCGCAGATACCACTTTCAGGTTCATAGAACCATCCCATTATGAAAAATGGAAGGTATGGTGAAAATGAAAACAATCTGCAGTTCATTTACTCTTCATAACAAAAATTGACAGCCACAAAACACACTTTCCAGGTGAGAAACTTTAAGTCTACTAACTTAAACAGTCCGAAAGGAGGTTTCATCAGTTGAGATAGGTCTACACTGAGATCCCAAAACTCTGGAGGTTTACTCATGGAGATCTAAAATGCCATGAATTTGGATACCAAAGATTGGAGAGAGAGATCAGAGCTCCTTCCACCAGCTGGTAATGTGTCATAATGGTGCTGAGATGAACTTCAATTAAAGAGGTACTAAGGCCTGAGGCTGAGAGAAAGAACAGATACTGAAATCCATCCCTTGGCCAACAGAAGAAGGGATCCATGCCAAAAACCTCTTCCACCTGAAACTGTATGATCTTCTGGTTGAAGGCTTTCTAGCTGAAATCATCACATCCTCTACCTCCTTGGGAAGGAGCAGGGAGGAGACTACTGCATGTTCAATATTCATGCCATGAGGGCAAGAGATGGAAGGTTGGGATGGTAGAACCTGCCGCCTTCCTGTGTATTGAGAATCAGAGATATCCCCCAGTGGAAATTGGAAACTAACTGATAGGATGAGATATAAATCACACATGCCCTGGCCAAGCTGGTACAATAAGAATTATCCTCGATTTCTATCAAAGGACATTCTGGATAGTTCTGTTGATTAGAGGAATCCATGGGTATTCACAGAGCAGACCAATGTTCCAATTTATCAGAAAAGGAATGGGAGTCAATCTGTAGCTGCTCAGAAGCATGCTGCAGAACCTTTTGGTCTTCCTGTTGACTTCTGAGGCAAACCGGTCAATTATTGGTCTTCCTAGTGACTGAGTAAATCATCCACAACTCTGATCCAAGGAACACTCTCTGTTGAGGCAATCCACCAATGTATTCTGGATTCCCAGAAGATAGATAAAGAGGCACACTGTGATGTCCAGTTGTTGACCAGAATCAAGCAGGGAGCTATGGGTGTAAGAGCCCAAACCTCCCTGCTTATTTATACAGAACATGGCCACTGGGGATTTTTTGTCTCGATTAAGATTCTCTTTCCCAAGAGAAGGTGCAAAAGGTTCTCCTAGCATAGCCAATGGCTTGCATCTCCAGGTAGTCAGATTTGCTGAAGGCTCTCCATTGAGAACCACAATCCTCACTCCACGTCACACCAGAATGTACTTCACCCATCTTAGTGGAGGTGAGTCACTTGATGCAGTGGGACCTCTAGCAAGAGAGAAGTCCATTACCTGCTATTAATCAAGTTGACTTAGAAAATAGCCACTGCTATTACTAGCATCAGTAACATAGGATATACTTAGTTTTGGGGTACTTGCCAGGTACTTGTAGCCTGGATTGGCCACTGCTGGAAACAGGATGCTGGGCTTGATGGACCCTTGGTCTGACCCAGTATGGCAATTAAAAAAATTAAATAAACCCATCTTTAGAACTTCTAGGTTCATCCACTACTTAAAGGGTGGCTCTTATCCCAGAGATCAGAGATTTGATGGAATAAAGTTATTTTTATTTTATTTAATAATTTTTATATACCGATGTTTCATGAGAACATATCAAATTGGTTTACAATAAAGGTTGGAAGAGATGATCCATTGGCTTTGGAATCCCCACTGAAGGCCCTGTATATACAGATTAGTCAAAGGTACTACATGCACAGCAGATGCCATGTGACCAAGGATGACCAAATTCTGTCTTGTTGATGCTTGATCCTGTTGGAGGAAGGCCTTTACTGCACCCATCAGTAATGCAACTCTTTCAAGAAATAGGAACGCTTTCTCCTGCAGCATTTCTATCCAGGTTCCTATGAACTGAGTTCTTTGATTTGGAACCATATTTCACATGGCAAAGTTGACTAGGAAGCCTAGAAAATGGAGGAGCTGTAGGACTTTGAGGGATTTCAGAACCAGTCACCGGCAATCATCCAGGTATGGGAACAAGCGAACTCCCTGCTATCAAAGTTGTGCCGACACTACTGCAAGTTATTTTGTGAAAACCCTGGGACTGCCAAGAAGCCAAAGGGGAGCACTTTGTATAGACAGTGTACATCATTCACCATGAACATGAGAAATTTCCAATGGGTGCATAAGTGTCTTTCACATCCAATGCACACAACCAATCCCTTGGTTGAATGAAAGGGAGAATAATAAACAAGATCATCCTGTACCTCTCTCAAACCACCAGTTTAGTCTTTGTAAATCATTACCCTGATTTCTTGGGAAGTAGAAGGTATTGGGAATACAATACCTGCCCACACTCCTGGAAAAGTACAGATTTGACCACCTTCTAAAAGAAGGAGAGACTCCACCTTGTCATGGTCTGGCCAGTTGGGTCTGAGGATTCTCCCTACAGGAGCAATACAGGGCTTCATGGCAGAAAAGGGAAAATGTCTTCCACTTGGCCAGCCACCTCTCCTTTTGATTGAGCTTGCAGATTCTGGTAGCTGGAAGGACTTTCTTGGTACATGGCAGGCAGACAAGTTTGGACTCCAAGCACAGGCCAGGGCAGGCAGAGATTGAGCGAGGTCAAAAGTCTGTTCTAAGTGAACACCAAGAAGACAGTCCAAAGAGATTGACGGGAAAGAAGGGCAAGGCAGGAGCAAGTAGAGACAAGGCAGAAACAGGGTCGCACACCTAGGCGGAAACAGGGTAAAACAGGGGTGTAGGACAGGATTTGGACAAGCTAGGTAGGTCACTGGGAGGCCTAGACAAGACAAGGCTCAACAGGGGAAACAAGCAGACATAAGACAGAGTGGAACAAGTATAGGATGCCAGGTAGGTAACATACATGAGAGCTAAGCCAATGGGAGACCCCAGGGAAAAGGAGGGCAGCTGAAAGAGGCAGCCAGGACAGGACAAGAATGGGAAACCAGAACAGGGCAAAGGATACACAGACACAGGCAAAGGACTAAAAGGCAAACAAGGTACATATAAGGCAGGTGACAGACAAGGAGACCTAACCAGGCCACAAGGCAGGGCAAGGCAAGACTAGAAGGCCAAAAGGATATGAGGAAAGGCAAGAAAGCCTAGGAGACCACAGCCCAAGGCAAGTAGGCCAGAAGAGCCACACAATAACAAGGCAAGGTGGAACAAAGCAAGGATCCGAGTTGATGCGCTGAGGCTAAGAGTTGTGGGAGAGGCAGGGTTAAATATGGCTGGCCTTGTTGCATCATGGAGCCATCAAGGAGATGGCTAGAGTAAGAGACAACATGACTCAATTAGGACCTCTGCTGGCAGGAGAGTTGCCTAGCAGCCAAGATCATTACACACCTCCAGCTGCAGCTGGGCATACTAAGGGTCAGAGCTGAAGAGTGACATCCATTGGGTAAGAGGAAGATAAAAAGAAGCTTAAGTGGTAAGAATGCTCCACAATTCTAAGGACCCACCAGTCATCGGTGATCTGCAGCCACTCTGGAAAGAAGGACTGAATCCTTCTCCCCCCCCCCTCCCCCACTGAAGGAGGCAGAGTCATCAATGATGTCCTACTTAGGATGCATCTGCTGCTGAGCCTTGGGCTGCCATCTTTCACTCTGTTGACCTACAGCAGGCAGCTGTTATTGCTGAAGAGGAGCAGTAACTCAAACACAGAAAAGAGAGGAAATACCTTTGAAACAGTCTGTGCATGTAAGAGAAATACGGGCATTGGGCTGGTCCTCCACTATAGATGATAATGACTGTAGTGTGGCTTTATGCTCTTTAATCAGAACTGTCTGTCACCAGACAAATTATCCCCTGTATAGGGTACATCAACCAGACAATCATACACATCCTCTCTGAGCCACAACCATGTGAGACTTCAAGACAGAAGACACTAGAAGTATCTGAAGAGTTGGCTGCAGTATCAAGTTTTGTACTGGGATCGGATAAGGTGCTTCTCACCTTCCTCTATATCTTCCACTGCTCAACAGAAGTCTGCCTGTTTTGGGTATGAAAATTCTGGCAAGGTCTTCAGCTTCTGGATGCATTTGTGCAAATACTGCACCATGTATATTTAAAAACTTATATCCTGCACTATCAGCATTTCTAGATGGGTTACAAAAGTCACAAATATATAAAATCAGACAAACAATATTAATATAAATACAATATTGGACAATATTCAGTATCATAAAAACATAGCAAAAGACTTAAAAGACCAAATAAATTACCTTCCGTCAGATTACATTAAAAACCAGTATCTGTTCAATGCCATTGAACCTTAGATTGCAACATGATTACAGACAATTCAAAAAGGATCTGAAAACCTGGCTATACACACAGGGGCAGATTTTAAAAGGCTTATGCGCGTAAACCCAGGTGGGGTTACGTGTGCCGGGCCTATGTTTAAGAAAAAAAAAGGGGCTGGGCGTTGGCAGGGCGGTCCAGGGGCGGGGGCATTGCCAGAGACCTCCAAATGGCCACTGTGCCGGGGGATCACGCACCGGAGGTTGGCCGGCGCTCACAAGTTACGCCCCATAAAGGTACGGGTTTGTTTTTTTTCAGGCTGGGAGGCGGGGGGGGGGGGGGGGAGGAAAGTTCCCTCCGAGGCCGTGCCCGCCGACCCCTGATTTTATAACATGTGCGTGACTGTGCGCGCATGTTATAAAATCGGGCATGCATTTGTGCATGCCGGGTAGCACGCACAAATGTATGCTGCATGCGTACCTTTTAAAATCTACCCCACATGCATTTAAACAAACGAAAGGAAATTCCCAGAGCAGATAGCTGTCACTTTTTACTATTTTATGATTTTATTCTGTATTTTATTTTGATTGATTGATTTGTTTTTGTATACCGATATTCGATCAAGATATCACATCGGTTCCGGCCGTCCATTGCTCCTACCATGTGACAGGGGTCGACCAATGGCACGGTAGCCCCTGTCACATAAGGGCAAAGGGCCACTGACGCCATTTTGTTTACTGGCTGCCGACGGCCCAAGAGCGGGAGATTGCTCCCAGGACCCCCGCTGGACCACCACGGATTTTAGGCAAGTTTTGGGGCGGGGTTGTAAATAACTAAATTTTAAGGGTTGGGTGGTTTGGTTTTTTTCGGCGAAAATTGCCGAGAAAAAAAAAACGACCTGATGGAAAATGAAGTTTTCCCACAGGTTGGCCGACCCGGGATAAAAAAAAAATGAAGCACATCTCTATTTTTAGTAACTTTTATATTAATGCATTGATTTAAGCTCTTATTTGACTTTTTAGTATTTTATTTTTTATTATTAATTTTAATTAGAAATTTTGTATTTTATATTCTTTATTGTTCGACTTGTAAACCGTTGTGATGGTACCACTATACGACGGTATAGAAAAGCTGTCAAATAAATTAGATAAATAAAAAAATAAATATCTAAAAACTGTCATATGTATTCATCAGAGCTCATTGCACCTCAATTGCCAAAAGCCCCCACAAAAAATGAGCTTTTAAGAATTTATGAAGATCTCAGACTCAGTTTTCAGCTCACCCAGAAGGCCATTCCAATAACAAGGTCCTGCCATACAAAAGAATTGTTCATATGATTCTGCTAGTTGCACCTGCTTCACACTTGATACATCCAACAAATGGAGAACTGTAATATGCAAGAAGCGCAGTAGATCTTTAAATAGAATTAAAACATCATCTGGGAACTAAATTATATAACGCTTTAAATACCAACATGACTACCTTAAACTTAATCCACCAAAGTACCAAAAACCAGGGTAATTTAAGTAAAATGAAAGTCTTTCGTTTAGGAATATGAGCCCTGGAAAGCAATCTGGGCAGCGGCATTTTGAGCCACTTGAAGAGCTCTTAGTGTTAATTACATTAGACATGCAGAGCTGGTGAGCCAAGATCTAGGCACTCAATATTCAACAGCTTTGATATCATGAGTCTGCTTAGCATGCTTCAATGCTGATTCCACCTCCATGAAGTAGTGCAGTAATTGCACCACCCCAAATCCTGGGGCAAACTGTATTTCAAGTCCAGCTTCCTGGCTAACCAAAAAGCATGAAGCAGGCATCTACCACATCCACATTTGAAGAGTGGAGAAGCTTGTGAACAGAATACCTGCAGAATCAGCTGGAAGTTGGAGATCATGAAGGAGCCCAAAGACATCTGTTCTCATTTCCTTTTCTTTCCAGACATTGTGTCTTTGCCAGGTAATTCAAAAATTTGGAGCAGAGATCCTCCCGAGGTGAGGTATGCTGAGGAAAGTCTAGAAGAGGATCAGAAATGGAATCCTCTTTGTCCCCTGACCACTGGGGCACACAATCAAGATCCTGATAAGACATCTAAGGTGAGCCCAGAGGAAAACCCCTGAGAGGAACTCAGAGTAGATGAAGAGCATTTTTTTCACCCTCTGAAATGTGAAGAGACTCCCCTGGGGGAGGAGAATCCTTAACCTCATGGAGAGGACTTACTCTGAGTGCTAGAAATGGACCTAACTGCAAGAGTACCACTGTGGGACAGAGCAGCCCTGTTATGTGGAGAAAATTCCTCCGTCTTGAACAGGAGAATTTCTGATCTCTTCTGTCTTCAGAGCTCAAGGAAGCTAAGAAATTCATCCAATAACTGGGATTCTTTTTTTTTTATTATTTATATTTTTATTATAATTTTACAAATGTCATGACATAACATGTCAAAATACAATGCGGATATCATATTGTCTTGAAATACAAACAAGTAATATTGATTAATACAAAAGTACAATGTTTCAATATAGACTAACCAAACCAATAGTCAACTATATATAAATTATCAATAGATATCCTATTTACCCTGTAATTAGCAGTAAACAATTTAAGATAGATTAAGTAATGCTCAAACGGTAATATTCAAGGAAAATAAGAAGTATAGCCCTCCTTCGCTGCTATGCGGCAAATTCTTTTACCAACATTGCTCCCTACCAATTTCTTAGCTTGTAAAAACTTTTAAATCTGCTGGTTCATAATATGTATAACTCACGTTGTTCAATCTTAATAGACGTTTACAGGGACAACTGACTACTATTTGGGCCCCCGACTGTACGGCTAGTTGTTTCAAGTGACGCTGAGTCACTTTGGCTACATCTGGGAAGATCCAAATCTGATGGTTCTAGAATTTAACAGCCCTGTTACGAAGAAATAATCTAAGAACTGTGTCCCTATCTGAGGGGAATACAAATTTTACTAATACAGTTCCCTCTCTTTTCCACAATCTCTTCATTAGACATCTCAAGCAACTCTGTCACATTTAGCAGAGAGGTTTGTTCTTCATTCACAGTATCTGACAAAATATATTTCTTTGCAAGAGGGGGAACTACTACTGATGGTATTTTTAATACTTCGATCATATATTTTTTAAACTGATCTTGTAAAGATGTAAGTCTGATCAAAGGAACATTTATGACTAAGATTTAAATATCTTGATTCATTTTCTAATCTTTCAAGATTTTTCATCTGAACTATCTCCCCTTGTATTATATCCGTTTGAACTTTCTGGACTTTGGATACCTTTTGTTCCAAGTCCACCAACTGTAGATTCTGTTTTTCAAGTTGTTGTTCTGTTTTTACTACACGATTGTTCATTTCCATTATAACGTTGGTTAACTTTGATATAGATTTCGCCAAAGTTATAATTGCAGTCCAGAGTAATTACCAATGGTTTTTCTAAGTTCTTAGAGGGAGTTTTGCTGGTTAAATCTACACCCCCAATGTCTAACACCTCCCTGTGTTTATTGGAGGGTCCTTCCCCATCCCCATCAAAACCTTTGCTCTTCCTTATTAATCTTTTCACCCTCTTCCACAGATGGTAAAGTTTCAACTCCTATTGTCAGATATTATTCTATTTTCAGGAAAAATACTTCCCCCAAAGCAGGCCAGAAAGGGGGGAGAAGGGGTTGCCAGCACCCCTGGGCTGAGCGAAATTGGTGAAGCAGGTAAATCCAGCTTTGGCTCAACAACTGGGTTCAAAGCGCTTCCTTCAGGGGTTTTCTCAAGGGCTGGACTGAAAAAACTCTCAATTTTCACTTGGGAAGGGTTTGCTGGGGAGGATGCTGCTACTACCTCCCTCAGCTTGCCCTTCCTTTTAGTGTATGGCACAGTTCATACACCAAAAAAGAAAAAAATCATAAGCAACTTCTGAGAGCAAACTGTACTTCCAAAAATAAATTCTCAATGTTACTGGTGTTGGAGGCTTAGGAAAAGGAAGCCAAATATTTAAAACTTAAATTAACTTATATTTAATCAACTTACTTTTAAGGTGGAGGAGTCTATAGGGAGATTTTTCCAGGCAAAACCGTGTGCGCCTACGGCAGCTGCGCACCATGGACGGGCCAATTTTATGGCCCTTAGTGATGACGTCAGAGAGCAGAAGAAAGTAGATACCTTCAGGGCTAGGTCCTTCCTTGACCCAGAGTGAATAGTGATTCTATCAGGAAATATAGCAACAGTCCCGGCCTCTCTCCGACTCAAGCTCCCTTCTCCTCCACCTCACAATAACTGGGATTCCAGTGGTTGAAGGATCCTGTGGGATTGAGCTGGAGATGTCCTCTTCAGAATGGCTCATTCTCACAGGCTGCCGGGTAAAGCAAAAGATTAACCGGCTGCCACAGCAGCCCTTTGCCATGCAGGCTTCCAGCTGTGAGGCACTCTCTGCCGGCTGTTTCAGCAAATATTAATATGCTTATCTAGGTCACAGTCCCTACTCTCACTAGGACAATAAGATCATACTGCAACTTGTTCCTCGCAGATCTCCCATCATCTTTATCCAATACAATCTCTTCAAAATTTGGCTGCACATCTTATCCTTCTTCAAAATCACTATAACTGCTTCACCCCTCTTCTTATGTCACTACATTGGCTCCCTGTCCGCTTTGCAAACAGTTCAAACCTCATATTTGCCTACAAATGCATTCACTCTGCAGCTCATCTATTTTTTTTTTCTCTCCCTACACCCTTTCCTCATGAATTCCGTACATTGGGCAAGTCACTCATCTGTGTCCTTCTCCACCACTGCTGACTCAGATTTCCATCTTGCACACTGAATGCTTCCTCTCTGGCCATGTTCAAATCCAGACTAAAAACTCAGTTTTTGAGGCTGGTTATAAAATAAGATTATTACAGAGAAGCTTTGCAAAAATTTATACATTTTCCATACTCTCTTGTTTATAATTCATGTTTACTTTGACTAGATCATAAGCTCCGTTGAGCAGGAACTGTCTCTTACATACATCTATACAGTGCTGCATACATCCATGATGAGTAGAAACAGTAGCAGTACGATTATGTAATCAAAATTGTAGCTTTGGAATGATTTATTTTTGCCCTTTTAAAAATGACCTCAACTTTTAACTGCTATTAATCAAGTTGACTTAGGGAATGGCCTCTGCTATTACTGGCATCAGTATCATGGGATCTTGGTGTTTGGGTACTTGCCAGGTACTTGTAGCCTGAATTGGCCACTGCTGGAAACAGGATGCTGGGCTTGATGCACCCTTGGTCTGACCCAGCATGGCAATTTCTTATGTTCAGACCAAAGTAAGGCCCATAGTCAAATTTCCCCATCCAACAGTCCACAAAACATGCAAGTTAGTTTGCCTCTGGACAGGTGGACTTCATCACCACATTAGCGTTTCCTGAAAGCTAAAATGGGAAATGCTTAAAAAAAAAAAAATAATAATAATAATCAGCAAAAACTACTGTAATTTACATATTCAGAATGTGCCTATTCAGATCTAAATGAAAAAGTAATAACTTAATTAGAACAAAAATGTGTTATTAAAGTCCTAAAACAAAACAACCAAAACTCCATTTTTTAAAATTTTATTTAACAGCTTTTCTATACCGATATTAGTAGGCACATCATTTCAGTTTACATCAAACAATAGATGGAAAATACAATGGACAGGGAGAGGGGAGGGGGACAACATAAAAGTAACATGGTGCAAAGTTTGTCAAAGTGCAATCTTTTAAGCATTCAAAGTTTTGACCTCGTATCATATCAGTTAGGCTTATTGGCTCATGTAAAGTGTTCCCAGCTCAGTTCCTTTATCCTTGTCAAAGTTCCATAACAGGGAAAAGCAATATAAGGGAAGACCTGTACTGACTAAGGGATTGCACCCTTTCTGTGCCCCGTGTCAAGGGCCAAAGCTCTGGCATACTTGTCATGAAGTCCTGTCACTCTCACTGGTATCTTAGCTCTATACTGTGATGGCACTGACAGAATCCTGATGGTTTAGCTTTGTCAAACAAAACACTTTAAAAAAATATTCTATAGGAAACCGACCTTCAACTATCTTCCCTCTTCTATTGTCCCAGGAACCTTGGGCCAAACTTTTCCCATCTCCATGAAGCACTCAAAGTTTATGCCTCTGGGCACCTTGCAAATTTAATTTTCATACTTTAAATGAGACTTCACATCTTCCCGAATGCTAAAGAGACGACTCACCTGCAGAATGAAGTAACCTTGATCTTTAAATGGGAAAAGTTTATTACAATATCAATCCTATTGCAAGAGCCAGGATTTTCCACCCAAAATGACACAAATCATAATAAAAGGAAACTCCAACAGCCAGCCAATTATTGAAAGCCCTATTAAACAAATACATGGAGAGACTGCCGTGCTGAGCCTCTGGTAGGCTGGGAACATCCACCACAGAGGGCTGACCCAAGGGGGAGGAGCCAGACGCACCTTCAAAACCGGCGCGGGACGGTGCGAACGCCGAGAGACTGCCGTGCTGAGCCTCTGGTAGGCTGGGAACATCCACTGCAGAGGGCTGACCCGAGGGGGAGGAGCCAGACGCGCCTTCAAAACCGGCGCGGGAGCGGTGCCCCGCCGCCACCGGTGCGCACGGCTTGGTCCGGCTTTGGACGGACTAAAAGAGGAATCTCTGCAGGACAATCTCTACTACTGGGATCAAGGAATAGAATAGGTACAGAAAACGTTTGTCTTC
Organism: Rhinatrema bivittatum; assembly: GCF_901001135.1. Taxonomy (NCBI): domain Eukaryota; kingdom Metazoa; phylum Chordata; class Amphibia; order Gymnophiona; family Rhinatrematidae; genus Rhinatrema; species Rhinatrema bivittatum. The sequence goes on along the minus strand of NC_042619.1, from coordinate 316,950,948 downwards.
TCAAGTTAGTAATTCGCTAAAACTTTAATAATTGTTATGCCAGCTAAAAGAAAAGGTAAGGTAAGGGTTTTTCCCTCAGAACCCTTACCCCCTTTACTTCAACTTGAGATAGACCGTTTTATGAAGCAGTTGGATATAGAGGGTCCCAGTGAATCCTTTGGTAGTCTCTTGAAAGGAGAACAAGAGGCTCCCCAGGATGAGGCCTCCCTCAGTCCTGACCACAGACCGCCTCCAGTCCAACGTGGCTCAGAAGGAGCTGCAGCAGTTTTGCCCACAGAAGAGGGGGTCCAAAACTTAGCCCTTGAGGGAGTATTCCAGGGACTTAACTCGGCGGGAAGAGGTGTAGAGGAGAACCCCACCGAGCTGGTCTCTGTAGAGGGAGAAGCTACATCATCAGCTGCAGGTCAACATTCAATCTCCCTCTTAACTGAGAATCCCGTGGACAAGCAAACTTTAACAACAAGGCCTGAGACGGTCACATTAGGTGCTATTTGGGACTTGGTAAGTGGTTTGAATGCCACTGTGAATAGGTTGGAGGGGAAAATAGACTCTGTATCCTCTAATTTACAACAGCAATTACAGAATACTCAGAAACAAGTTATTGAAGTGACAGCGAGAGTGGAAGAAGCTGAAAATATAAAATCTGTGCAGTCCTTAAATAAGTTAGTAGTAAAGGATCAAGTTGCAAGTTTAAAGCGTCTGGAAATTCTTGAAAATAATATAAGACAACTGAATGTAAGGATTGTGAATTTTCCAAAAATAGCGGGGGAAATTCCCTTTATGTCTTTGAAAAGATTATTTACTGAGGTTCTGGGTTTCCCAGAAAATAATATGCCATCCATTAATTCTTGCTTTTTTGTAAAAAAAAAAAAAAAAAAAAGAACCTCAGATCCTGTAGTATCAATTCCTAGTAATCTCACAAGTTTTCTTGAAAATTCCACCTTACAGGTTATAGAAAGGAACACATTAATTGTCTCCCTAATAACAACAGCAGATATTAGTAAACTAATGAAAGTTTACTTTCAGAAATTTCCTATTACATACTTTGGACAAGATGTTAAAATCTTTCCAGACCTGGCTCCTTCTACACGTAGTAAAAGAAGAGAATTTCTTGCATTAAGATCAAGGGTAACTACACTGGGGTTTTCATTTATGCTTAGATATCCTTGTCGATGCATAATTAAGCGGGGAAACGAGACTTTTATTTTCTCCCAAATTGAACATCTAACCCAATTTGTAGAGGCAAGAGAACCTATTGCCTCTTCCCCTATAACACCTTGAGGTATCAGGCATAAATACAAAAGTACTGCATTACTGTGCCATAGCGAAGTTAGGAATGTTTTCTTTTAGTCTCCTAATTGTGTTTTTCCAATGATCTCAGGTTTAAATTCCTGATAAATTAATACAAAATTTAGCTATATGTAGGCTTTGTTTTTCAAAATTTGCTGTGTATTTTACTTTCTTTATCTTTTTCCTTTGAATTTGGAGTTAAACAGCAGTGTAAATGTTGGAATAAGGTATTATTAATTTATTATATGATTACTTGTAATGTACTAAGATATGAAAACGAGAAATAAATATATTTAAAAAAAAACAAATACATTTCAGACTCTATGAGCTTATTAATTGATATGATATGCATTAGCAAGCCTGACTGCGTTCCCATATACATACAGGCCGCCCAAACTGCTATATCATTTGATTTGTGTGAAGAAATTCTTTTTAGAGTATTTTTTTTTCTTGCAAATAAAAATTCACCAGTTATATATTTGAATTGTACTGTTAATGATTCTGGCTCAACAAAGGCCGATGTTTCATGTTAGAGCTTCCTGCTGTTCATGAAGAGATATTTTCAGTCCGCAAGTTATGAGTTTCATGAAGAGAACTGGGATCAAATATATCGGCGTTGTCAATACCGTGGTGCTCCTGACGGCATGCCTGTATATGTAAGGGTATGCCGTCAGGCTTGCGGATGCATGTCATATCAATTAATAAGCTCACACTGTCTGAAATTTGTTTAATAGGACTTTCAATAATTGATTGGTTGTTGGCGTTCCCTTTTATTATGAAAAGTTTATTACTGCAAGTGTACTTTAGATTAACTGATGAGTTTAAGTTTATATTAGAAATAAGTGCTGTGGAATACATTTATTTACATTGATGCCGGTTTCCATCCTTGGGCTTGAAAAACCCTCCTGGATTTTGAGGTATCAAACTTTAATAGACTGCCTGCCTACTCCCCCACTCCTGGTTTATGATCTTGAAACTTTTCACATTTTTAGCTCAACTGTGGAACAAATCATGACAAAAAAAAAAGAGGTTGAATTGCCTCCACTTAACATGACATAATCCACATCATACCTCCACCATAACAAAAATTGCATTCCTAATTTCTAAATCAAAAAGGATGACAAAAAAACCCCACCACCTAATCAGTATCACATCAGACCATCTGATAATCAATTAGCTTAACATTCAGAGTCCCAAAACATTCCTGTGAATAATGAAGCGAGCAAAGAACAGTAAACAAATATTGAAAGAAATCTTAGCCATGCTTGTAACACAGACAACTCCTTACTCTGCCAATCAAAGCAACATAAAATCCAATGACATGACTAGGCTTCCTGCTTTTCAGCAGTGTTCCTGCAACACCCTGAGAACTTCAGAGCAGAGCAATTGATAAGACATGAACGAAAGGTAGACGCAACCGTTCTAACGGCTCGAATTCCAACCGCCTAGAAATCATCTCTAATTACATTTCTTGACAGGCTAAATCATAAATGATTGCCTTGCTTAGGGCCATCTGTTAATTATGAATCTGTTTATCCAAGGGCCTGATTTGCTAAGGCTTTTCTCCCATGGGTAAAAAAGATGACACCAAATAGAGTGGTTTCAGAAGCCGAGGAAATCTGGTGGCATTTCTGTTGACAAACAAATGTTACCATTTGCTTTGTAATTGCTTAATGTGAAGTGGTCACAAACAGCAGATGATAAAAATAAAGAGGTTTATTTACTAAGCTGTGGTAAAATGTTAGCATTTATTGCACCCTATATGAATTACTGCGATATTTGTCAAAGGAAGGGGCATGTTTGGAGACATTTTAAAATACTGCCCGAAGTGGTAAATGAAGGTGGTATGATATTTTCTTGGAAGATAAAAGCCAGCCTGCAACTGTTGATCCTGTCAGGGCTGTGAGAAGTTTGGCGAGTGCTGGATCCAGGTGTTGGGAGAAGAGATTTTGAGAGCAAAAGGTTATTGTTCACCTTGTCCAGCATCTGCTATTTCTATTTCTATGTGTGAAGGATGAGTTTGTTCCCCCCTCATTTGCATTAATTTGAATACATTTCAGATCATCCACCTTGATCTCATGGTATCAGGCCTATGGGTAACATGCAATATTTGTGGACTTAGCCCTCAGAAAGCCATAAATAAATTAAATTACTATTATAAAATGGTAAACTTCCCAGAGAAAAAAAGGATGAACTGCCAGCACTCAAACAACCTTACTCATAAAAAGGCAGCACTGCAAATATACCAGACCTGAAAACACCAATATGCTTCCTATTATGGAAAAAGAGCAAACCAAGCTGCAATAGACTCCTACACAGAAGCTACATGCTAGCATGCTATCTACCTGACCTCAGTCACACATGCACAGACACTTGCCAAAAACAGAATAAAGAGGCCATAATATAAATAAAAACACATGACATGAGTGGAGGAGTAGCCTAGTGGTTAGAACAGTGGGCTACGAACCAGGAGACCAGGGTTCAAGTCCCACTGTTGCTCCTTGTGACCTTGGGCAAGTCACTTTACCCTGCATTGCCTCAGGTACAAACAGATTGTAAGCACTGAATGTAATCCACTTTGAAGTGCTGAAAAAAGTGCAAAAAGCAGAATATAAATAAAAATAAATGACAAGAATTGAACTGGAAAAGCAACTCTACAATAATGGAAAAACAGAAACATCATAATATCTCATAAAACAACTAATAAATCAAGAAATATAAAACATCAATTGTAATAGTAAACCCACATTAATAAATAGAGTAAATAATTCAAAACATCTGATGAACAGAACCTCTAATATTTAAAAACTTTATAAAATATTTTAAAACTGCAAACTAATCAAACACCACCCAATAGTTAAGGATTTAAAAAACTCCAATTCTATACCTGGGAACTTTTGATCCTCAATCATTCTGAGATTGTCATGGATTACCGGGGAGTGGAAGGAGGAGAGGGGGGATGGACAAACTTTCTTCTCTCATATAACACACATTTATTCTCTCATACACACACACACTCTCTCTCTCTCAATGGATGCACTGACACACAGACTTGCTCTATCACAGTTGGTCACCCTACCCCACCCAAGCTCCCTCTGTCCTTCTCTCAAACAAACACTCTTATACGGGCTCCCTCTCTCTCATGCACACACATGCACCCTCAGATAGGCTCCATCTCTTTCTGGCAAACACACACACACAGGCTCCATTTCTCTTTTTCACACTCATAAATGGTATTAAATAAATTAAAAAAATGTATTCCTCGGTAACACAATTCAACCACTTCACCATCCTCAATATATACTTTATGCATATTGATTGTGGATACTCTGAAAAACAAGCCTGTTTGTGGCTCCTGAGGACAGAGTTGGCCACCCTGTGTTAAAGGATAAAATGACATGTTTGCATTTTCGCTTAGGACCAGTATAGTTAGATTTTTTTACCTTAAACATAGGTAGGTCGACGCAATACATGCGCTCAGCCTAATGCAGAGCTTGCTATGGGGTTGGACGCGCTACAATAACGGAATTAGCGCATCCAAAACATGCGTCTAAACCAGTGCATGGCTAATAGTCTCATCAAGGCATTTACATGAGATGAGCGCTATTAGCTATTACCCAATGCAAAAAAATCAGTGTGCTCAATGTGCATGTTTTAAACATGCAAACTTATCATCCCGATACTAAGTAGGAGGGAGCAGCAAGAAAAAGGAATCTTGACGCGGTCAGGTTAGGAAAACGGACACTCAATTTACGGGTGTCCGTTTTCCTAACCTGTGGCTGTGCGCTCATTAATTCAGCATCTGTTTTCCTAAACGGCGCGCAGCCACATCTCCTGGGCACCCGATGCCATAGACGCCTCAGGGATGCCCAATTTATCCCTACTGCATCCTTTTTAGCCCTGCAGCTCATTTGCATACTGCATCAGGCACTCAGGAAACGCAGATGTGCGCGTGTTGAGAATACGTGTGCCCAGTTTGGATGCATGTTTTTTCATGCTCAGTTTTGATCAGCCTGAGAGAGAATCTCTGTAGAGAGGCACACATTTGCACATCACGTGTCCTTTGTGTGTAAGTAGAGTTTTGGAAAAGATATATTACAATTAACCGTGCGACCATCTGTTGATGCCAAAGTTAGCACTTTTTCACATACATTTTTGGTCCTGTGTTTTCTGTACTTGTGCTATGGTGTCCTTTTAATGGGTTTCTCATGGTCACATTATGTGGTTCTCCAGAACCAATTTTCGGTCCTCCATGTTACAGAGTCTCAGCTAGTCTTCCCAAACTCTGACATTCCACTGCTGGGTTCCTTGCTTTTCCTAGGCCTCCACCTTGCACTCACCTATCTTCAGATAGATTATTTGCACAGGCAGGATTGTGGCCCTCGCTTTGGGAAAGGGCTGCAAGATAGGCCTTTAAAATCTGCGGCACATTGTTAGTGGGGATCCCATATGCTGGAGGTTTACACAACCTGGCTCACATCCTGCAGCCCACATTTAAACTACTGCTTTGTCTTTTCAGATTCTTTATTTCTTAGAAAGCTGAGACGTCTATTAGTCCATGAGTCTGTGCTGACAAGGACCCTAGTTAGAAAAGTCATACTGTTGGGTCCTGTCAGCACTGACAGTTCAGCTACTGGCCATACTTACAATAAGCTGAACTCTACTCACCCTTGCACCACCTCTTTTGGCATCAAATTCTCATTCCCCATCACCACATGTAGCATGCAACTCTAGCGTGCAACTCTTGAGGAAATTTGTCCTGGCCATTAGCAATTATAAAGGAAAAAAAATGGAGAGACGCAGCGGCTCAGATAAATACAAGGGTAAACGGGTGTGTTACAAACAACTTCTGGATCAGATCTTAAAACATTTAAAGGTCCAAAGAATTGTTCATTTCCAAAAAATGTTAATAAAAATTTCAAAAAGTAAGAAATCACAAGTGTAATCAGAACTCAGGCCCCCAACATGGTCCATGTTTCGCATGGAGCTACTTCTGGGGGGACAACATGGCCGTAAAAATATCCCTTCACATAAATCTATAAAACGAACATCATGAAGATTGGTCAGAAAACAGGTCAAACCAAAGCACAGCTACCAACAGCAAACAGCAATTTAGAATAAATGTCAAAGATAGCATACCATACAGGTTTATAAGCCTCACACAGAATGGAATAACTTTGGTTAAAAAATGCCAAAGTTTTCCTATAATGAAAAATTGTATTAAAAGCAGAGTCAACCAAACAAAGACACACCTCTGTGTCACTAAAACAGAGGAGCCAATCAAAGAGCGACATCCAGAAGAGAGATTCTGTATGGTCACGTGACCACAAATTTCCCATGAGATAAGCAGAATGCTATGAATGAAGTTACCGGACCTTAAACGGCCAGAGGAAGAAAGGCTAAGAAAAGCAGGGAATTTAAATGTCCTTACTAGTTTTTGACTCGTACAATAAAATGGATAAAGCTGAGATAAAAAAAAAATCAACAAAGATAAAAAGAATATGGAGCATTCAAACTCTTAATTCAAACCACTAGGAGACAGTGATCCAAATTCATAAATCTAACATTGTTCACACTGCATCAAAAATTCAGAAAAGTTACTCCCATGGCCACGGTGGTCAACAACTTCTACTATAAAAACTATCAGAGATGGTATGGCCCACGCCAATCCAGTGTGAGTCAAGGGGAGCATCGCTCTTTGAATTGCACATGCACAAGCAAAGCTCAAAGATTCTAGTTTTAAGCATCCAAGTTGTTTTACCAACATAGAAAAGGAGGCAAGGGCAAAAAAAATCACATACACAACCCCAGCCTTCTAGGTTTGTTCAGTTTCCCACTACCTGGCTGTTTAAAAACAAAGAACAAATCAGAAAGAGAAGCGCTTTACATCCCATATGTCCTCAGCCTGTATCCAACACCATCCCTCTGCCAATGAAATACACAGAAACAGGCAGACCCCTGACATTTTACACCACGAGTCTCCAACAATGCATGTAGACTTCCACCAAAAGCCTCATAGTGCATACATATGCAGAACTATTTGTGTGCGAATGTGTAAGCACTTAGTGTGAAAAAAGGGACAATCATGCCTATGTACAGAGCCTATAAAGTACAGAGCCTATGTACAGAGCTCACAAAGTACAGAGCCTATGTACAGAGCTCACAAAGTACAGAGCCTATGTACAGAGCTCACAAAGTACAGAGCCTATGTACAGAGCCTATGTACAGAGCTCAGAAAGTACAAAGCCTATGTACAGAGCCTACAGAGCCTATGTACAGAGCTCAGAAAGTACAAAGCCTATGTACAGAGCCTATGTACAGAGCTCTAAAAGTTTCAATGCGTGGATGAGACGATGGTGCAGGGAAGAGGGATTCAGCTTTGTAAGGAACTGGGGAAACTTTTGGGGAAAGGGGAGACTTTTCCGAAAGGATGGGCTCCACCTTAACCAGAGTGGAACCAAGCTGCTGGCACTAACTTTCAAAAAGGAGATACAGCAGCTTTTAAACTAGAACAAGGGGGAAAGCCGACAGTCACTCAGCAGTGCATGGTTCGGAGAAATGTATCCTTGAAGGATTCTAATGAAACAAGAGAGTTAGGGCATCCCAACAGAGAGGTTCCATTAAAAGCAAACATAGTTCATATGCCTATATGTAAAAAATCACCAAAGCTAATGATTTCCAAATTATCCCAAACAACTGAAAAGCAGGTTGTTAAAACAAGCAAAAACCACACTTTGAAATGTCTGTATGCCAATGCCAGAAGTCTAAGAAGTAAGATGGGAGAGTTAGAGTGTATAGCAGCAAATGATAAGATTGACATAATTGGCATCACAGAGACTTGGTGGAAGGAGGATAACCAATGGGACAGTGCTATATCAGGGTACAAATTATATCGCAATGATAGGGAGGATCAACTTGGTGGGGGTGTGGCGCTTTATGTCCGGGAGGGTATAGAGTCCAACAGGATAAAGATCATACAAGAGAGTAAATGCTCAGTAGAATCTATTAGAGATGTGAATCGTGTCCTCGATCGTCTTAACGATCGATTTCGGCTGGGAGGGGGAGGGAATCGTATTGTTGCCGTTTGGGGGGGTAAAATATCGTGAAAAATCGTGAAAAATCGTGAAAAATCGAAAAAACGTAAAATCGCAAAACCGGCACATTAAAACCCCCTAAAACCCACCCCCGACCCTTTAAATTAAATCCCCCCCCAAATGACTTAAATAACCTTCGGGTCCAGTGGCGGTCCGGAATGGCAGCGGTCCGGAACGGGCTCCTGCTACTGAATCTTGTTGTCTTCAGCCGGCGCCATTTTCCAAAATGGCGCCGAAAAATGGCGGCGGCCATAGACGAACACGATTGGACGGCAGGAGGTCCTTCCGGACCCCCGCTGGACTTTTGGCAAGTCTTGTGGGGGTCAGGAGGCCCCCCCCCAAGCTGGCCAAAAGTTCCTGGAGGTCCAGCGGGGGTCAGGGAGCGATTTCCCGCCGCGAATCGTTTTCATACGGAAAATGGCGCCAGCAGGAGATCGACTGCAGGAGGTCGTTCAGCGAGGGTTCCGGCGCCTCGCTGAACGACCTCCTGCAGTCGATCTCCGGCCGGCGCCATTTTCCGTACGAAAACGATTCGCGGCGGGAAATCGCTCCCTGACCCCCGCTGGACCTCCAGGAACTTTTGGCCAGCTTGGGGGGGGCCTCCTGACCCCCACAAGACTTGCCAAAAGTCCAGCGGGGGTCCGGAAGGACCTCCTGCCGTCCAATCGTGTTCGTCTATGGCCGCCGCCATTTTTCGGCGCCATTTTGGAAAATGGCGCCGGCTGAAGACAACAAGATTCAGTAGCAGGAGCCCGTTCCGGACCGCTGCCGTTCCGGACCGCCACTGGACCCGAAGGTTATTTAAGTCATTTGGGGGGGGGGTTCGGGAGGGTGGGGGATTTAATTTAAAGGGTCGGGGGTGGGTTTTAGGGGGTTTTAGTGTGCCGGCTCACGATTCTAACGATAAATCGTTAGAATCTCTATTGTATTGTGTTCCATAACGGTTTAAGACGATATTAAAATTATCGGACGATAATTTTAATCGTCCTAAAACGATTCACATCCCTAGAATCTATATGGGTAGAAATCCCATGTGTGTTGGGTAAAGTATAGTGATAGGAGTATACTACCGTCCACCTGGACAAAATGGTCAGACAGATGATGAAATGCTAAGAGAAATCAGGGAAGCAAACCAATTTGGCAGTGTAATAATAATGAGAGATTTCAATTACCCCAATATTGACTGGGTAAATGTAACATCAGGACTTGCTAGAGACATAAAGTTCCTGGATGTAATAACTGATTGCTTCATGGAGCAATTGGTTCAGGAACCAACAAGAGAGGGAGCTATTTTAGATTTAATTCTTAGTGGAACGCAAGATTTGGTGAAAGTAGTAACAGTGGTGGGGCCACTTGGTAACAGTGATCATAACATGATCAAATTTAAACTAATAACTGGAAGGGGGACAATAAGTAAATCTGCAGCTCTAACACTAAATTTTAAAAAGGGAAACTTTGATAAAATGAGGAAAAAAAAAACTGAAAGGTGCAGCTGCAGAGGTAAAAAGTGTTCAACAGGCTTGGACATTGTTTTAAAAATACAATCCTAGAGGCGCAGTCCAAATGTATTCCACGCATTAAGAAAGGTGGAAGAAAGGCAAAACGATTACCATCATGGTTAAAAGGTGAGGTTACATTGGCCACCCTCCAGTCTTCAGGTACAATGGATGATTTTAATGATAGGTTACAAATTTTAACTAATAGATCAGAAATTTCATTTTTTAGTTCCTTCAGAACCCTAGGATGCATACCATCTGGTCCAGGTGATTTGCTACTCTTTAGTTTGTCAATCTGGCCTACTACATCTTCCAGGTTTCACAGTGATTTCGTTCAGTTCGTCTGAGTCATCACCCCTGAAAACCATCTCTGGAACTGGTATCTCCCCAACATCATCATTAGTAAACATATGGACTAGAAATTCTTACCAAATGGATTTAGTACCTACCCACGAATACCAACTCTATAACCATCTATAATCAAGGCTATTTGGGATGAAAATGAAAATCCTAGGAACCTGCTAAATTGGCACAGCTGCGATCAATTACTAGAGTTAATGATTGGATTACACATACCTGGAAAGCACTTATTCAGCCAGGAGTCAGACATTAGCATGATGCAGAAGCAAAGACAAATGCCATTTAAGAATGTTACATCTAACTGCATCTCAATATGTTTTATTATAATTTTATACAAGCATTTTATGTCAGCCACTGAGAATTTCTGATCCAGAGGGATATAAATTTTAAAATAAACAAACGGGCCCAATTGTATTGCATCTTTTTATTATTATTACTAGCTGTACCCGGCCACGCATTGCTGTGGCTCAGTCTGGTTAAATGGAAAAGAAAGAAAAGAGAAAGCGCACGTTTCGAATATGGTTAATTTCACAATGCTTGTGGGTATACAATATTTTTTTGTTGTTCCAGTGTCTGTGCAGATATAGAGATTGTCTGGTTTGCCGACTCTAGAACACGCAACATATAATTGTCCATGTGAGAAGCAATCCGTGTCTAGATGTAAACCGCATAATTCTAGAAATGAAAAAGAATGAAAAAAGAAAAAAATACACTATACTCAGTAAATGAACGGTATGGTAAACGACACAGCTCAATTCCTATGTAATGTCACACGAAATAATTAAATCAAAATGAAAATAAATCGAAATCTATGAAAATTCAATTTAACAATGCAATCGGAAACATTGAAATGGAATGGTAAAATATTTAGTACAAGCCGTTAAGCCCGTTTTTGTCCCCTCTCCTCCTACGTCTTTGCTCTGCTCCGCTCCCCCCCCCCCCCCCCCGGCACCACGAAGGGCCAGAGGCGGCGGCGGTGGTGGTAGGGGCTGCAGCGGTGGCCGAGGGGGATCTTGAGAGGCGTAATGGTCCTGCCATCCCAACTCCCTCCCCCCTTCCCCGGTGGCAGAGGGACAGGCTCAGACCCCTTTCACTCTGTCCTTACAGGCCCCAACTCCTTTGCTCTCCCATTCCCCTCTACACTCAACCCCTTCCACTCTAACCTATGTGGAGAGCTGGGGGGGGGGGGGGGTTACCCATTTCCTATACGCGGATGACATACAAATCATCATCCCCATAACGGACACCTTACACAAGACCATGGCCTTCTGGAATAAATGCCTCTCAACCATCAACGACCTTCTAACCAGCATCAACCTGGTTCTAAATACCAACAAAACGGAAATCCTTATAATAGCACCGGAAAAATCTACCCTGCTGACCTCCAGCAAGTCTCCAGACACCTCAGGATTCACCACCTCACCGCAAGTCAGAGATCTGGGTGGAAGCTGGAACACAGTGAAGGCAGCCGCACATCAGTTTTCTCTATACAGATGTGCAGATGACTACTGTTTCTGTGGAGTAGTCTAGCAAGGGACTTGTAAAAATGAGCTTTTACTTCTCCTCTAGTAAAATCATCAACATGTCCTCAATATGTCAGTAATATTTTAAAGTTGTAGTCTGACATCCATTCAAAAATGTCTCTTCCATTTCTGCTGTGAACAAATCAGCATGTTGTGGCCAAAGGAGGAGAAAAAAGGCTTAAAAGGACCAATAAACTACAAATGTATATAAATAAAAATGTAAGTGTTCGTTTGTTCAAAATCTTAAATCTCCGAAAATTCTTCACAGATGGCTTTGAAAATTTGACACAACGTTGCATTCCAACACGCGCGTGTTTTTATCTATATATTATATAGATGTCACACCTATGACAGGTAAAAACATGCTTTTTTGGAAAAACAGCCCCATCTGTTGGATGTAAAAGCAACACACGCTGTATACAATTTAAATGGGCTCTGACCAACGGACCGCAAATGCGCAGTAGAGAGCAGCTCTACCGCGCATGTGCGGACCATAGAGCTCTGCGCTATGTGCTGGGTGTCACAGAGGAGAGGAGGAAAGGGCAGACGAGTCGCCGCTCTGAGAAACTGCTCAGCCCGTTCCTCCGCCGCTGGGGAAGGGGGGAGGGAGTAGGGACTGCCGGACAGTTACACACAGGAGGAAGAAAGGGTAGAAGAGTCGCCGAGCCAGTCCTTCCACCGCTGGGGAAGGGAGGGAGGTAGTTGGGACGGCCGGAGCAGAGCAAATGCAGTAGAAAACAGCTGTGAAGAGATCACAAGCAGCTGCAGCCTGCAGCAGCCAAAGCGCAAAGAGCTGAACAGAGAACAGCTCGCCCTCCTCCCCCGCCCCGAGTCCCGCAGATAAGGAGAAGCCAAGTAAATATCCCGCAACTGTGGGGGGGGGGGAGGGGGGAAGGCAGTGCTGTCAAGCCGCCCATGGGTCTCAGCCACCATGGGAAAAGTTTATACGGGCATCGCTCCACCTCCACTCCCAGCAAAGCACCGTCACGAAAGTGAAAGCCAGAGCCCTGCTCCCTCCTCCCTCTCAAGCCCCCAATTGGATTTCTTAAAGGCACAGGTCTCCCAGAAAGAGCAAAGTAAGCTAGGCAACGTGTCCCAAATCTGTTGCAGTGCCTACCGCCTGCCCTTTGCGAGGGGGGGGACAGACGAAGTGTTTTCCTCACTCTCCCAGACACAACAGGCGTGAGAACTTTGCAAGCTCTTGCAAGTACAGAGCAAAGACTTAGGTGGAGAGGGGAACAAAAATATTGCATGTTTTAACTGTGTGAGAGAGAAGTGTGTTAATGTGCACTGAAGACGAGTGTGAGTGCCAGAGAGAGAGGGAGACTATGTGAGGGATTGTGTATGTGTGTGAGAGGGATTGGGCGTGCGTGTGAGGCACAGAGGGAGAGTGTATGTGCAAGAGAGAGAGAGGAAGCCTATTGTTGTGATCCTGCCCGTGAGAAGCATGGGCAGGCTCTTACCTTCACAGCCAGTCGGGCTGCTGACGCTGCTTGCTTTCTCCCTGAATCAGCTGGGGCTGTCCCCGCAGCTGTTCCTGCCTTCTCCCCTCGTGCTGCTGCGATCCCGGGCCCTTCAGTCAGCAGGCCGTCTCTGCCGGTGCCTGCCTTGTACAGCCCGGGTCCTTGCCTGGCTGGGAAGCCGTCCCTGCCAGTGCCTGCAGCCTGCTACAGCTCTCTACTCTGCCTGCAGTCTTACCTCTCCTCCTGGGGCTGTCTTCACGGCATGGAGCCGTTCCTGCAGTCAGCCCTTCTCCTGCTTCAGTCCTTGCAGCGCTCTGTTCTCTCTGCCGCTGCCTGCAGCCAGCCTTACCTCTCTCTGCTACTTCCTGCTTCTGTCCTTGCAGCTGGGAGCTGCTCCACTGACCTGCCTTCACCCAGCTCCAGCCCAGGGCTGCTCCACTGCTTCCCTGGCCTTCCATGTGGCTGAGGACGCCACCAGCTTCCAGCTCTCCTCTCCAGCCTCCTAGGGCGCGAGCGTGCATCTCTCTGCTCCTCTTCTAGGGCCAGCCAGGTGTGGCCCCCTGCTGACCCCTCCCTGGGCATTGTCCACCTCAGCTCTACAAAGGTATTCAGCGTCCAGTCTGTCTTTGCCTTCGCAAGGAGTTGGTCACTCCTGAGATCCTTCGCTCCAGGAAGTCGTCCGTGTTCCAGCACTTCTGCAAGGTCCCGTGTTTCATGTTCTCTGTCGGAGCTCCTTGTCCAGTTGTTCCAGTCCTGATGTTCCTCTCCTGATGTTTCCAGCCCAGATGATGCAAGCCTTGTTCCTGTATTCGCCTGAAAGCTAAGTTCCTTGTTCTTGAATCTCCTGTAAGCTAGCACCTTGTTCCTGCATTGGTTAATGTCCTGGTACCTCGCAGCCAGCCATGTTGTGGTCCGTGACCAGCCCTCGGGGCGGGCTGAGTAGGGCGCTTCGTGATGCAAGCCTTGTACCTCGTTTCTGAATCTCTGAGAAGTATTTACCTTGTTCCTGAATCTCCTGAATGCTAGCACTTCTTTCCTGTATCTTCAAAATGTCCTGGTGCCTCGCGGCAAGCCATGTCGTGGTCCGTGACCAGCCCCACGGGGCAGAGCTGAGTAGGGCGCTTCGTGATGCAAGCCATGCACCTCGTTTCTAAGTCCGTGAGAATGCCTTACCTTGTTCCTGAACCTGCTGAAAGCCTGGTATCCTGCGGCAACTCCAGTCGTGGTCCGTGACCAGCCCCACGGGCGGGCTGTGTAGGGCGCTTCTTGTTGCCTGTCTCGTACCTCGCCCTTGAGTCTCCTGTATGCATCATACCTCGTTCCTGACTCCACGTCTCTTTGTCCAGTACCACGTTCCTGAGTCTACGTCTGCACTTCCAGTACCACGTTCCTGAGTCTACGTCTTCCAGTACCACGTTCCTGAGTCTACGTCTGCACTTCCAGTACCATGTTCCTGAGTCTCGTCTGAATCTATGTTTCAGTCATCGCTGTCCTGGCCTCCATCCGGCCTGCCGCTTCATGCCGTACCCTGCGGCAGGTCCGAAAGGGCTGGGAACAGTCGGAGGACTGTTCAACATTGCGTTGTTGGGTCTTCCGAAGCGTGCAGGTCCGGAGGAGGGCCTGTCTTCCATGTCACTCCAGCCCTGCTCCCGTCCAGCCCATGCTCGGGCATGCCACGCCTCCCGCGGCACCTCTTCAGAGCCCTCTGGGGTCGAGCCGTGGCCCAAGGACACACATCACCCAGGAGTGGGATCGCTCTCCTAGCGCTCCACAACACCTATGTAGGGGGCTGTATGAGAGAGAGAGTCTTTTACCCCCCCCCCCAGCTCTCCACTTATAGGTTAGAGTGGAAGGGGTTGAGTGTAGAGGGGAATGGGAGAGCAAAGGAGTTGGGGCCGGTAAGGACAGAGTGAAAGGGGTCTGAGCCTGTCCCTCTGCCACCGGGGAAGGGGGGAGGGAGTTGGGATGGCAGGACCATTACGCCTCTCAAGATCCCCCTCGGCCACCGCTGCAGCCCCCTACCACCGCCGCCGCCTCTGGCCCTTCGTGGTGCCGGGGGGGGGGGGGGGGAGCGGAGCAGAGCAAAGACGTAGGAGGAGAGGGGACAAAAACGGGCTTAACGGCTTGTACTAAATATTTTACCATTCCATTTCAATGTTTCCGATTGCATTGTTAAATTGAATTTTCATAGATTTCGATTTATTTTCATTTTGATTTAATTATTTCGTGTGACATTACATAGGAATTGAGCTGTGTCGTTTACCATACCGTTCATTTACTGAGTATAGTGTATTTTTTTCTTTTTTCATTCTTTTTCATTTCTAGAATTATGCGGTTTACATCTAGACACGGATTGCTTCTCACATGGACAATTATATGTTGCGTGTTCTAGAGTCGGCAAACCAGACAATCTCTATATCTGCACAGACACTGGAACAACAAAAAATATTGTATACCCACAAGCATTGTGAAATTAACCATATTCGAAACGTGCGCTTTCTCTTTTCTTTCTTTTCCATTTAACCAGACTGAGCCACAGCAATGCGTGGCCGGGTACAGCTAGTAATAATAATAAAAAGATGCAATACAATTGGGCCCGTTTATTTATTTTAAAATTTATATCCCTCTGGATCAGAAATTCTCAGTGGCTGACATAAAATGCTTGTATAAAATTATAATAAAACATATTGAGATGCAGTTAGATGTAACATTCTTAAATGGCATTTGTCTTTGCTTCTGCATCATGCTAATGTCTGACTCCTGGCTGAATAAGTGCTTTCCAGGTATGTGTAATCCAATCATTAACTCCAGTAATTGATCGCAGCTGTGCCAATTTAGCAGGTTCCTAGGATTTTCATTTTCATCCCAAATAGCCTTGATTATAGATGGTTATAGAGTTGGTAAACAAGCTGGTGGTATTGGAATGAATGATGCTGAATATTATCATTAGGACTTTACAGTAGATTTTGGATTGTATTGGTAACCAAAGCAGTGCCTTCAATGAGGATATAATTTGATCATATTTCCTAGATCCTAGTAGTAAGCTTGCTGCAGTATTCTGTAACAACTGCAAGGGTTTTAGGTGACTTGCTGGAAGACCTAGGAGTTACAGTAGTCAATGTTTGAGAATATTAGAGTCTGCAATACTGCACGGAAGTCCTGAAAAGTTAATGTTTCAGCCACTGTAGTATATGCAGTTTTGTGTAACCTGTCTTACTCAATTTCCTGATGAGAACCTGTCAATGAAAATGCACATCTAGCTGTACACCTAAATCCCATACTTGATTTGAGGGACTAATTTGAGAATTACCCAGGTCTACGGCTGGTGGTTTAATCATCAATGAGTTTCTACTCAGCCAAATTATTTCAGTCTTTTTAGGATTTAATGTCAGTTTAAGTTGCAATAGTTCTTGTTGTATTGCTTTCATATATGTATGTAGTATCGAGGCTGTATTTTCAAATGATCTGAAGTGTGGTATATAGAACTGTATGTCGTCTGCATACAAGAAGAAATGTATTCCTGGATTCATCAGTAATTTACACAGTGGGGAACATGTAAAAATTGAATAGTGTTGCTGAGAGGGCTGAGCCTTGGGGGACATCGTTATCACACTGGAAAGTGTCAAATAAATGGTTGCCAGTTTGACTTGGAATGATCTGTTAGATAGAAATGAAGAGAACCATCTGAGTACCATACCATCAATCCCCAATGTTTCTCTCATCTGACGGTATAATTGATTATGGTCCACTGTGACAAACATCAGTTTCAGTCATATTTTTACATAACGCTTGAATATTTTAACTGAAAAATAATGTCATTTAAAATTAATATTCAAGAGGTGTGTGAAAGGAATCAGTGAGATGCAGATGACGACTGGCTTGCAGCATTCAAATGCTATTGCCTACCCAGTCTGATTTATATCTTGGCACACCACTTCAAAAAGTTGCCTGCCCCTGACATATATCAATCTTTCTGGAAGGGTGAGGCCTTTAGACTCCTGAGGTTGTGCTCCTCTATTGCAACCAGCCTATGCAGCAACCATTCAAAGGGAAACGAGTGCAATAAATGCATGGGATGGGTTTGAACCATCTATAATCAAGGTTATCTGGGATGAAAATGAAAATCCTAGGAACCTGCTAAATTGGCACGGCTGCGATCAATTACTGGAGTTAATGATTGGATTACACATACCTGGAAAGCACTTATTCAGCCAGGAGTCATACATTAGCATGATGCAGAAACAAAGACAAATGCCATTTAAGAATGTTACATCTAACTGCATCACAATATGTTTTATTGTAATTTTATGCAAGCATTTTTTTGTCAGCCACTGGGAATTTCTGATCCAGAGGGATATAAATTTTAAAATAAATAAATGGGCCCAATTGTATTGCATCTTTTTATTATTATTATTATTTGCAGTTGCAAGCCTGGTTTTATGGTAACCCTTCTACAGCAGAACATGGAACCGTGCTTTGGGTTTACTGTTTGAACGTCAACTAACTAGAATAAAGCAAACATCTAGGAAACAGCAGCCCTGCATGGAAGTTTCAGTTAATTACATTAGTCAAAGCTGTACTGTGCCTTTATTGGAAGTTCAAATTGCTTTGGGGGAAATGTTCAAAATTTTCAAAAGGATTTCAGTGCTTAAAACTGGGTTTTATGGGATAAAAATGTGCTTTACACATGCAAGGGGGCTTTTGAAATTACTATGATATATGCAGGGCCGGTGCAAGGGGATTAGGCACCCTAGGCACCTTCTGCCTTGCGCCCCCCCCCCCCTCCCTTAGGGGGCACGAGCCACGTGGGGCGGCAAGCGGCAGCACCGCAGCGGCAAACAGGAGTGGATAGCTAAATCTCCTCTTTAGCGCCACCGCTCGCAGCCCCAATTGGTTCGTGCTCCAGGCCAAGGCCTAGTGCTTCCATCGGCCCTGGATATGTGCTACGTTTGCATGCTTAATTCCTGATGAAAATTGCCCCCATAGGATCTTGAGCAAAAGGTTTGTGTCCATTTATTAAGCCATGGAAGTAGCACAGCTACATTTACATATACTGCAGCTGGCATTGCTTTTGAGTTAAACAAATTAAAAGTAAAAAAGTAGCCACTTTCAGGGCAAGAGGAAGAGAGCAGAGATGCAAACAAGATAAGCCAGCTTGATGTGCAGTGATAATTGATAAGTGCACCTTAGCCCCGTGGTCATATTTTAGAAAATGATTTATTTTACCTGTTTTTCTCTTTGTTTTGTAAAGGAAGCAACAAGTAATTTAATAAAGAGAGCATCCCCAGAAGAACTAATGATAAATAAATCGATCTTTAACATACATTGCTTGTTTATTGTTAATATTACAAATGATCAGAGGGGCTCTATGGGCCAATGTACTTGATCCTGGGGAAAGAAGCAAACTCATGCTGCCTGAAGGAACAATGCTGAGAGATAGTTGGAGCAGACATCCCTCTAACCTGGCTGGGGATTGCGTGTGTTACCCAGGAATGTTATAACTCAAAGGGAAATACAGAAGAAAAAGCCCTCCACATTTCATAAAATGCACCTTTGGTTGACCTTGGGCTCAATTCCAAGGTCAGCTTCTACTCTGAGCTGACCAGGTCTAGGGATGCTACGGAGGAAGTGTTCACAGGGATGGTGGAGACAGAAAACTTAGCCATCATTTGGCAGTGGGACCGATGGGCTGGATTTCGGGTACAAGCATGCCAAGCTCTGGAGAGAGCGGCGGTCTATGGCCTATAGCCAAGGGCTATAGGCCATAGACTGGAATAGATGGAAGTTCTAGAACAGGGAGAAAATTCTAGGGAGGCCATGAAGGAAGAGAGGTCGGTTCCAGTTGAGCTTGAACTTAAAGAGAGCAGAAAGAACTTGTTGGGCCAATAAAAATAAAATCTTGAATATAGTGTAAAATTTCTCAACATATTGAAAGTGTTACTACGCTAACAGTTAGTAAGCCAGAAAATTTGATAGGTGAATCAAGTCCAATCCTAATTCTTTGCTCTTAACAAATTTTGATTCCTATTATGCTAGCACAGCTATAGTTAAAAAAGAACACGAGTCCTTACATAAAGTATATTCAGTTTCATGGCAAATGCATTAACTTTATCTTCCCGTATGAGTAATGCTGAAAAAAGCACCATCTGTTTTCTAACTAAAAATAATACTTGTTTTCTGTACAGTTTCTCTCTGCTGTGAAGTCAGGCAGTCTACAATAAGCTCCAAATTACCTGGCTCCCTTACTTTTCAAGCTCGGATGTCTAAATGAAGAACACAGTGCAAAATGTGTTCAGACACCTCACAAAGAGAGCAGAACCAGGTTTGTGGATCTAAATAATTCTCTGCCGTTTTCATTTAAATGCCAGAGACTTTTCAATTAAAAGGGACAAATGCTAATACAGTCAGTTGCACTCCGCTGCCGAAGGTTAGAACAATGATGCTACAAATTAGCGTTATAGATATCCAACACAGCACATCAAAGCATGGGAAGCGGGGGGGGGGGGGGGGGGGGGGGGGGGGAGCGATTCTGTGAGGAAAAAAAAAAAGCTTCAAACAAAAATAAAGAACATCTGTAGTTCATTATTACTCAGCTCCTGGCAGTTCTCTGACCACCCACACACATTCTGTGCCGAATACAGACCACAAGGTACTGGCTACCCTACTGACCCAGGAGGCAGACTACTGTGAGAGAGAGCGAGGCCAAGGTTTCACTTACATTTTTTCCTCAATCAGTGCCAGGGCCTACCACACAGAATCAAGTACCATTACAGAGATAAGGAAATAAGGAAGGAGAATAGAAACAACTTGCACACGTATAATCATCATCTATACTGTGTTGGTAGTAACAAGGCCATCCAACTTCAGTTCCCACCCTTTCTTATTGTTCTCTCTTAGACTTACTTCCAATAAAATCAAAACACGAACCACCCTCTCCCCCAATTACTGGGTGAAAACAGGGCACACTGTAAAGTCTTTTCACAGACAATATAATGGATTGCTCAGGCAACTAAATCACAGCTTCCTGAGATACACCAGGGACCTAAGTTCATCCCTGATTTTCTTTCAGTAAAATAATGTGGTTGACATGTGCTCTCTGAATGAAGGGAAAGGAAGGAAGAATACGCTAGAAAATGCTCACCTAACTGGCAGGCTTCAATAAAGCACAAAGCATAGCAATTTCCACAGAGGAAAAACTCAAGAACAAGGGATCATGAAATGAAACAAGAGGAGGGAGGCAGGCGCAGATGACGTAACTCCTGTGATGGTTGAACCTGGACAGTAGTTCCAGAACGTCAAAGCAAGTATTTTCAAACTTCCCTGAGCAGGGAAGGGGGAAGAGCCCTTAGCACTGCTACTCTTGATTCCCAGTTCAACATCATTGTATACCACAGTCGGGGCACTTCTATAATAAGACAGGGTGAGGTGGCCGCTTCAGGCAGCAAGCTTTTGAGGCAGCAAAATTGCCCCCTGAAACTTTTCTTCCACAGCCGCCTCACCCCTACGTTATTATGCCTTTTTTTTTTTTTACTTCCCGCTGAAGAGAAGAAGAGGGGCTGCTGGCACTGCGGCCCGAAGAGAAACCTGTGGGGCTGCGGCAGAGCCATCCTGCCACGGCTGGAAGTCAGCCGTGCAGGGCTAGAAGAGAGGCCTGCAAGGCCGCAGCAAAGCCCATCCCTGCCGCAGCTGGAAAAAAAGCCGTGCGGGGCCGCAGCAGAGCCCATCCCTGCCGCAGCTGGAAAAAAGCCGTGTGGGGCCGCAGCAGAGCCCATCCTGGCCAGCGGCGGCGGAAAAAATGGAAGAGGAGCCGCCGCCGAGCCCAAGTCGGTGGCAGCTAAAGACAGAGCCATCATGCCTATGGCCAATATGGCCACAGACACCGCTACAAAAAGGTGCCAACGAGACCAGTGTGGCTAGCCGCTGGTGGGGCCTCTGCAAAAGAAAAGCAGCACTGCCCCTGCTGGCAGCGCTGCTTTTCCATTTACTAAGGGCACGCTGACAATTTCAGCGAGGCTGCGCTGCTTCATCGAAGGAGGAGAGATCCTGCCGGAAATAGTCCAATGCTGGTGTGGTCCTGTGGCTGGAAGTCATTCCCTTGGCCATGGGAGCTGAAGAAGGAGATTGCTGCTGCCTGCAAGGTCAAGGAGGAAATGACAGCGAGAGAGCATATATGTGGGAGAGCGAGAGAGAGCTTGTGTGTGGGAGAGTGAAAGAGCATATGAGCTTGGGTGTGGGTGTGTGGGAGACAGAGCATATATATAGGAGAGAGAGAGAGAACATGAGTGCGGGAGAGTGAGACATAGCGTGTGTGCTTGTGTGTGAGGGAGTGAGCATATATGTGGGAGAGTGAGAGCATGTCTGCATGTGTGTATGTATGTATATGGGGGAGTGACAGACAGCATGTGTGTGTATAAGAGGGAGCATGTATGTGCACAACTACCCCAGTTACTCTCTGCCTGCTAATCCATAACAATTTCAGGGCATCTGGAAATCAAAAGTTCCAAAGTACGGGTAATGTGGAATTTTTTAAAATACCTATTTTAATTATGTGTCTGCAGGCGTTATTTGATGTGTTTGTTTTGAAATATGTTATTAATGTTTGGACGATTTTTATATGAGTTTTCAATTTTTTTAATGGTATTCTATTAATTGTTTTGAATTATTCTTTTTATTGATATAGTTTTACTAATTTTGTTTTATGAGGAATGGCAATATTTCTGTTTTTTCCATTGTTGCTGTGCATACAGAATTTGGCTTATTGTGATTTCCAGTTCAGGTTTTGTCTGTACATTTCTATTTATACTGTATAATCTCTTTATTCTGTATTTAAGGATCTATCTGTGTTTTGCATGTGTGACTGAAGTGAGTTATTCCATTAGTGTGTAGTTTCTATGTAGGGATCTATAGCAGCTTGGCTTGTTCAATTTTCCTAATAGGGGCTGTATTATTTGAGGCTTAGTGTAATATTTGTAGCTGTTACTGTTTGAGTGCTGGAATTTTGTGCTATTTTTATATAGAAATTCTTTTTTCTCATAGCTCTAAGGGTCATGCCCAAGCCGAAGATACATTACAGTAGGCCTAACACTATATAGATTCCAAGCATCTCTTGCTTTTTTGCAGGGTTTTCTGATCAGTATCTCAGCAGTGCATGTAAATATAATATATATATAATTGTAAGCAATATTTTTACCTCAGAAGACTGTGCTTTGAATGTTCTGTTTCATGCAAAATCTGTATTATAAATGCATAATTTTTAATTGTGCGTTAGGAGGGTGTGATGGGGTGGGTGGAGCCAGGCTATAGTTTTCTTAGGGCCTCTAATACCCTTGCACTGGCCATGAACATTGCTGTACAAATATTTAACAGAATCTCCCAACTCGTGATGTCATGTCTTGTGTAAAGGGGGAGGACGTAAATTTTCACTTGGCCATAGGCACCAAATTGTCTACCAACAGCTCTGGCTGAAGGAATGAAAGCCCAAGTGTTGCTGCCAGAACCTGGGAAAGAGATGGCCGAAAGAAAGGAAAAAAAAAAAAAAAAGGAACCCAAGCCAGTGGTGATCAAAGAAAAGGTAATGGAGACCACTGGCCACCACTGGAGCCCAGGTCGTTGGCGGCAGAAGCATGGGAAAAGGCACAATTTGTGTGTGCACTGTGCGTGTGTCTGTATATGAGAGGATGGTGGGGTGTGTGTGTGTATGTATATATGTGAGAGGATGGTGGGGTGTGTGTGTATGTATATATATGAGAGGATGGTGGGGTGTGTGTGTGTATGTATATATATGAGAGGATGGTGGGGTGTGTGTGTGTCTGTATATATATGAGAGGATGGTGGTGTGTGTGTGTATCCTTGTTAGTATTAATTATTGTTAGTATTAATTGTTGGATGTGATGTATCAGCTGTTTTGAAATATGTTATTAGTGTTTGGTAATATTTTAAACATTTTTATCTGTGTGTTTAATTGGCTGAATTTATCAGCAGATTTCACATTCTTTTTATTGGTATATTTAATGTTTTATATTTTATTTATTGTATTTGCATTGCTTACAGAGTTTGGCTTCTTGTGATTTCCAGTTCAGTTTTTGTCTGCGTATTTCAATTTATATTGTATGATCTCTTTATTCTGTATTTGGTGAGAGTCTGTCTGTGTTCTGCTTGTGTGACTGAGGCTTTAGGTATTCTGCTTGCATGTAGTTTCTGTATATGGATTTACTACAACCTGGCTTTAATCTGTTTTCCTAACAGGAGGTGTATTGGTGTTTAGGGCCTGATGTAAACTTTGCAGTTTGGCTTTTTCATAGGTTGAGTGCTGGCAATTATGATATGGAAGGTTTATGATATGGAGGCTTACTATCAGGTCGATCCAGTAAAGTGTGCTCCGTCGGAGCGCACTGTCACCCTGCTCTGGACGCGTGTTTTCCCTTACCCCTTATTCAGTAAGGGGAGGAAAACACGCGGCCCACCCGCGGCACCTAATAGCGCCCTCAACATGCAAATGCATGTTGATGGCCCTATTAGGTATTCCTGAGCGATCCAGTAAGTAAAATGTGCAGCCAAGCCGCACATTTTACTCTAAGAAATTAGCGCCGCCCAAAGGTCGGCGCTAATTTCTTCCGGCGCCAGGGAAGTGCACAGAAAAGCAGTAAACACTGCTTTTCTGTGCACCCTCCGACTTAATATCATAGCGATATTAAGTTGGAGGTCCCCAAAAGTAAAAAAAAAGTAAAAAAAAAAAAAAAAAAAATTTTGAATTCGGCCCGCGGCTGTCGGGCCGAAAACCGGACGCTCAATTTTGCCGGCGTCCGGTTTCCGAGCCCGTGGCTGTCAGCGGGCTCGAGAACTGACGCCGGCAAAATTGAGCGTCGGCTGTCAAACCCGCTGACAGCCGCCGCTCCAGGCCAAAAGGAGGCGCTAGGGACGCGCTAGTGTCCCTAGCGCCTCTTTTTCCTCGTTTGCACCGCGTCGCCTAATTTAAATACTGGATCGCGCGCACCGGCGAGGGGCCGGTGCGCGCGCCGGGAGAGCGGGCGTTAGTCCGCTCTCCCACGGACTTTACTGGATCGAGCTGTATATTGGAATTGTAGTTCAGTTTATTCCTGGTTTTCTGTGGGCCAAGTCCATACCCAGTGCACTTTACTATAGGCTTAAAACCATATGGGATCCAGTAAACTGTCTTAATTACTATGAGAAAGGTAGTTTATTAAGTCTATTAAACTATTATTATTGAAAGTGTGTTTATTTGCAGTGTATGCCTATATAATATATATGTTGTACGGGATATTTTCACTTCAGAAGATTGTATTTTGAATGTCTATTTTCCATATGCAATCTGCCTTTTAGATTGGGGAAGTTAATAAATTTTAAAATGGAAAAGAATGCTTAAGTTTTAATTATGTGGGGAGGGGAGGGAAGGGGGAATGAAAGGCTGTAAGGTTTGTCTAGGGCAGTGGTCCCCAACCTTTTTTGCACCAAGGACCGGCTTCAAGCAAGACCATGGCCCGGCAAGGCATGATGGGGCAGGGGCGGGACTTTGGTCATATGGGGCGGGGTTATGGATGGGGTTGGATTTTAGTGCATACTTATTTAATTATGACATTTATAATGTGAATGTGACTTAACTCACCATAGGTTTAGAATGTCCATTCTCTCTCACACATACACTGTCACATACATAAACATTCATGCTTTTATACCCAACCATTAGCTCTCGCTCTCACAGACACTGACACACTCTCTCCCCCTCCACACACACACACTCTTACTCCCCTGGATTTTCTCATACACACTCATGCTCTCACTCTCACTGGCTCCCTCACAACCTCAGAGCCTCTCTCATTCCTCTGCTGCCACTGTCACTGCTGCCGCGTGGCTATTGGGGAGGTGCTGATTCCTGCTACTGGCACTGAAGCCCATTCCGCTGCCTCGTACATTGTGAGATCCGCATAGAGAAAGTGCTACTCTTGCACATTCCCAAAGATTACATGTGGCAATCAGTAAAAAGTAATTTTATTTTTTTTTTTTTTACATCTGCTGTCTGATCTTATTTTGCTAATCGGTTGGTCACAGGCTTTTTTTTCCCACCTTCCCTTTCTTATTTTTTTGCCAATTCCTTTTATATTGCCTTTTTTTTCTATTTCTTTTCTCTCCATCTGTCTTCTTCCCTCACACACACAGTCAGGTTCTCATTCTCACATGCTTTCTCTCTCTCACACACACACACTCTCACATGCTCTCTCTCATACAATCATTCATACACACAGGGGTAGATTTTCAGACGAGCGCGAACAGCCTACTTTTGTTTGCGCTCCAGGCGCAAACAAAAGTACGCTGGATTTTAGTAGATACGCGCGTAGTCGCGCGTATCGGCTAAAATCCTGGATCGGCGCGCGCAAGGCTATCAATTTCGTATAGCCTGCGCGCGCCGAGCCGCGCAGCCTACCCCCGTTCCCTCCTAGGCCGCTCCGAAATCGGAGCGGCCTAGAAGGGAACTTTCCTTTGCCCTCCCCTCACCTTCCCCTCCCTTCCCCTACCTAACCCACCCGCCCGGCCCTGTCTAAACCCCCATCCTACCTTTGTCGGGGGATTTACGCCTCCCGGAGGGAGGCGTAAATCCCCGCGCGCCAGCGGGCCTCCTGCGCGCCGGGCCGCGTCCTGGGGGCGGGTACGGAGGATGCGGCCACGCCCCCGGGCCGTAGCCACGCCCCGTACCCGCCCCCAAAACACTCCCGACACGCCCCCGCAACGCCGCACGCTCCGGCCCCGCCCCCCGACACGCCTCCCGACACGCCCACTCCGAAAACCCCGGGACTTACGCGAGTCCCGGGGTTCTGCGCACGCCGGTGAGCCTATGTAAAATAGGCTCACCGGCGCGCAGGGCCCTGCTCGCGTAAATCCGCCCGGTTTTGGGCGGATTTACGCGAGCAGGGCTCTGAAAATCCGCCCCACAGTCTCTCACTGGCACATGCTGAGTCTCACACACACAGGCCCTCTCTCACTCCCACATGCTGTCTTGCTCAAGCACAGGCTCTCACTCTCACATGCTGTCTCTTCACACACACAGAGGCTCTCACATGCTCTCTGCAAGCATTCAGGTCCTCACTCCCACACTCAGTCTCTCAACTCACTCTCACACACACTCTCTCAACTCATCTCATACACACACACACACACACACACACACACACACACACACACTCTACAAACCCTCAGCCTCTCTCTCACCTCTGGGCCTCCTCTTCACGGGCCACTGCAGGATGGGCTCTGCAGCGGCCCTGGTCTTCTCGGGCTGCAATGCTCATCTTCTGCACGCGGCTGAAGCTCCGCCTCCTTCCTGCCCACGCGGCTCCGGCAACATTTTTCTTCCGGGGCAGGGCGGGCAGGAAGTAGGAGGAGCACTTGCAGTGGCTGAAGCTTCTCCTTTCTGCCCGCGCAGCTCCACCAACATAGTTCACCGCTCAGCCACCATGCGCTAATTTGCTTTTCAGGTTGTGGGTTTGGAGGAGGCAGGTCTTCAGCCTCGCCCCACCTCCCCGCAGCAGCGGCAGCTAATGACCGGCAGCCGGGGAGAGCGGCGCCGCAGACCGGCAAAAAACCCCCAACGGCCTGGTACTGGTCCGCGGACCAGTGGTTGGGGACCCCTGGTCTAGGGCATCTTACACTTGTATCAGCCCTAAGAGAGAGTGTGTGTAACACACAGACTCCCACCATTCACCAACCTTTCACACCCCCAGGGGGTAGATCCTGGAGAAGGATGGGTGGGAGGCAGGCAATAGGGAATGGAGCAATCCTATTTCTAGACCCAGGAGGTGGGGCGGCCAAAGGCCGGACCGACCCATTAAACATTTCTCTGACGCCCCCTAGTGCGGACGCCGAAGACTGAGAACAAATAATAATGGGCCCAAAAACTCAGTGGTTAGAGCAGTGGGCTGCAAACAAGGGAAGCCAGGATTCAAATCCTATTGCCATTCCTTGTAACCTTGGGCAAGTCACTTCACTCTCCACTGCCTTCCCCCTGCCCTGGTTCTCGGTGATTTCACCTGCAACGGGCCACTGGGGGTGTGGCACCAGTTCATCCTTCACCTCGGGCAGATTGCCTTGAGCCACCCCTGACCACAGTGATAACAGCACAGATAAGAGTAGCATCATTAAACAAGAAAACATAATGGAGGTCAGGTCATTTCCAAAAATACTTTTACTGATATGTTGTAAGATGATTAAATAAAGTCTTTACAGCTGTTTAATTCACTTTTTGATAGAACAAGTGGTTTTAAATAACTTTGTAACTTCTCACATTCAATTGATTTAGTCTATGTTGTTTTCCCCTCCCATTTTAATTAATGCATTTGTTTTACATTACCAATACAATTTAGCGTCAGAATTTAAACATGCATGCTGTATATATGGTTCTTTATATGGCATCCTACCCAGAACTTGTGTGTAGCAGGCTATAGCTGAGAGAAGTTGACAAGTTCACAGACACTACCCTTTTTTCCTATTTTGCTTTACTTTTATGTCAATAGATTGCTTGTGTGCATGCAAAATATATATTTCTAAAATGAATCCATGGCTTGGCAGTGGTCCTGTAGGTTGTGGTCCTATCCACCGGAGCCATTAGAGCTTGGATCACCTCCAGACCACCGTTTCCATAATAACAGCTAAAGCAGCAACACCAGAAATCATATAGCTAAGAGCTGGAGGCCTGCTAACTCCTTGACATCTTATGTTATGATTTCACTGGTTCCTCCCCTCCTGGGAGTTTGTTGATGAGAGACTGAACACTGGAATCTTCCTGCAAGGAGTACTTTTGAGTGCTTGCACATTCTATAAACAGGCAGATTGCAGCACTAATTGTAAAATCTGAATGGCAAGAAGGGCTTAAACAGCTACAAGTGGGGGGGAAAAAAAAACCAACAACAAACAAAAAAAAAACCTTGTGAAATTCTCATTCTTCTTATAGCACTCCATAGTGCTACAATTTACTTTACCAAGCAAGGGATTTCCGTTTTCAAGCCAGCCAACTTTGGACTCCAAGCCATGGCTTCTGTTATTGAGCTAAAGAAGCAGCCCTTGTGGCTGAGCTAGTTAGAAAAACCTGATGGGTCCTTTCCTCTTAGCCTTCTACCTTATCATAGCCTTAACAAGCTAGCATCAAATAAAAGATCTGAGTCATGTGATAAGGACCATCCCTTCGTGGGTTTTTAACTGATACTGAGAACCTGTATAACAAGGAACAGGAAAGGGAAGGGTTAAAGCCTTGCCACCCACATTCACAATTTGGACCACTGCCAAATCATAAGGATCAAACCTCCTAAAAAAAAAACAAAAAAAAACCACAAGCTAAAAGGGCAATACATAAGGTCAGCTTGCATGCATCTCATATTTAAAGATATCTGAAGCACTTTGGTTCATTTACTTCATGAAAAGGAATAGATCATCAGGGATATGCATTTGTTTTAAAATAAATAATAATTTGAATCAAGCATTTCCATTTTGGTTTGTTTTACCCCAAAATGAACACACAGCCACCCCCCCCAAAAGTCCCAAAATGTTCAGGTTAATTTGTTTTGGAAAATAGTGCATGCTATTTTCCAAACTAAATTAAAATGAAAAACTGAAAAAAAAACCCCATGAAATAAAAACCCAAATAAAAAATGATCCAAAAACAATAAAATGAACTGAAATGAAAAAAAAGTTCTCTGTTCATACCTATCAAATATATTATTTTCCTGCTGCCAGGTGTGCATTACAATATGTGGACAAACTGTGCCAGTACGAATCCTGCTGCACTTTCTCTCTTTGCTTTATAAACGGCAAGGAATAGCTCTAGAACAACAACATGCTCTCATCCAGGAATGAGAAAATATATAGAAAAACTTAAGATGCTAGCCAAAAATTTTAGGAGCCAGGAATTTTTTTTTTGCTCTCTCTGTCCATGTTGATCTTAATTTTTCATCTATTTTTTTATATTTCTTTTTACTTTATTCTACTTTTTATTTTTGGCCTTCTTTCCCTCTAGTATAACCTCACCTCCTTCCAGGGACTCTCTTCGCCCCAGCTTCCTTCTTCCCTCCAATGGCAGCCACCATGACTAAGGACCTGCCGGGTGCCAGCTACTGTGGCACTTCCACCTCTCCCCCACAATCCTGGAGCTTGCCAGAAGCAGTCGCTGTAATTCCCTTTCACTGTTCAGACCCTTCTGTTGGGCACCAGGCTCTGAATTTTAGGCACCTATGTGACTTGGCAAGCAGAATTCTTCCAGCTCTGTCTATGCTCTTCTCCAAATTCCATATTGTCTATGTTGCCATACCGTATGCTTGGAATGGCCTTCCTTTGTTTGTGCATCCTGCACCCACTAGTTATATGCAAGCCCTACCTCAAAGCTTACCTTTTTTTGATTGCTTTTAAATGCAAAAACCCAGACTCTTCCATATCTTAGCTTTTTCACTTTAAACAGATTTACTTTAATAGTTAAGCGATCACCACAAACTTGTTGTCTATGTAGTTCAACTAGACCGTAAACTCCAAGAGGCAGGGATTGTGCCTTGTGTATCTGTATAGCTCTGCGCACACTTAGCAGCACTACAGAAATGTTAAATATTAAACAATCAATACATCTGTAACTAGCTGTCTAGATTTACTTGTCCATCATGTCAGTGCAAAATTATTTGATCTAATGAAGGCGTACAACTCAGAAGCCAGGAATAAATGCATTACGATAATCAACTCTCAAGAATACCATTTGCAGGTTTGAAAGCCTGGGTAGTATTATTGAGTGCACAAACTGTGCTGGGTACCACAGAAAAAAGCTTAGAGGAACATGCCACTGCTCGCAGGACTGTGAGCTAATTTGCACTCACAGTCCACACAAGAACCCCATCCTCTATCAGGCTGATGCAATACTGTGAGCTGGCCGCAGCTCCATAAACCCCGATGCAAAATGGGGGTTAGCGCGTCCAAAACGTTCATCCAACCAAGCGCCTAGCTAATAGTGCTCATCACATGTAAATTCATGCTGATGATGCTATTAGGTATTTCACCCTGATGCGAAAAAAATGTGCGCCTGACATGCACATTTTTACTCTCAAAATTTAACGCCTGCCTCGAAGCAGGCGTTAATTCTTGAGCAGCTCAAAATTGTACATTAAAGTAGAAAATACTGCTTTTCTGTAGTTCCTCCAACTTAATATTGAAGCGATATTAAGTCAGAGGAACTGAAAAAGGAGAACCCTAAAAAAATATAAAGATAAAAATTTAAAAAAAAGTATGCTGGCAGTCAGGTTAGGAAAAGGGATGCTTGATTAACTACCATCCATTTTCCTAACCCATTGCTGTGCACAGGTTAGGAAAACGGACACTCGTAAAATTGAGCATCTGTTTTCCTAACATGCTGATAGGGCACCCAGGAGAGGTGCCTATGCTGAGGAAGTGCTAAGGACACAATTTTCCCTAGTGCCCCCTTTTTACTGTGGCAGATGATTTAAATATTAAAGTAGGTACAGGGAGGCACACCTGGGGGGGCGGAGGGCCGGTGGTAGAAGAGGCAGCAGGCTGCCGGCAGAAAGCAACACGCTGGCGGCTGAAGAAGACAGTAGTTGGAGCAATGCCGTTGTGGGATCCCATCCCTGTGACTGCGAAGAGGAGGGGCCATCATGGGATACCATCCCTGTGGCAGCAGAAGTAGGACTTTAAGCTGTGCTTAATGAAAAAGTCCTATGGGTATGTGTGGGTGAGAATAGTAGCCTGAGTGTGCGTCTGTGTAAGAATGGGAACCTGGGTGTGTGCATAAGAATGGGAGCCTGGGAGGAATGAGAGCTTGTGTGAGTGTAGAGAATGTGAGCTTGTGTGTGTAGGGGGTAGAGTATATGAGAGTGAGAGCTTGTGTGTGAGGGAGTCTGTGAGAAAAAGCGTGTATGTGGGGGGGCGGGGGGAAGAGGAAGGGGAGACGACAGTAGGAGAAGAGAGACACTGAAAAGTAATTAGGAAATGAGCGACAAGGGAAAAATGGGAAAAAGAGACCAGGACCAACTGATTAGAAAAATACAAACATCAGACAATAAAGGTAAAAAAATATATACACATTTTAATATTTTAGCAATTTGATTATGCCATCTTTGGGAATGTGCATTTCTTATATTTTTGTATTTTGCTTTTTCTTCAGTATTTTGCTCTTTCTTCAGTATTCCACTTTCAGAGTCTAGTTTCTCAGGCTATTTTGGTTTTGTCTGCATGTTTCTGTTTCTAATTTGTAGTCTCTTGTTTCTATATTAGGTAAAGGTCAGTCTCTGTTTTGCCTGTGTGTGTGACTGAATTCTGCTTGTATGTAGTTCCTCTGTAGTTTTATTATCCAAGTAGGCAGTGTATTAAATGTTCTATGGCCTGGTATAGTATTTGCATTGCTGCTTTTTGATAATGTTGCTGTTATTTGAGTCCTGAGAGTCAGTGCTGTGACTGTTTGGTATGGCAAGGTTCTAGATGTCTCTTTCTTTGCAGGAATTGTGTTACTTCACAAAATATTTACTTTATTCAGTTAGATTTTTATATTCTGCTTTTCACACTTTTTTCAGCACTTCAAAGCAGATTACATTCAGGTAAGTAGGTATTTCCCTATCCCCAGAGGGCTTACAATCTTATGGAGTCATACATCAAAGGGCGTTATGGCATTTAACGTACGAAAAATTGCTGTAGCACACGAAAAATGCTGTAGCACACAGTGCAAATGCAAAATTTTGGGATGAGCGAGATCGTGGAGGAGTTTTGGGCAGGAATTAGTTAAATCAGGGGCCATATCACGCTGTGCAACAGCATAACACATGCTATCACACGGTTTTAATGTCAGAAATAACTGCACCCTTTTACCTGGCGTTAAACTGTGCGATATATTTGAAATGGCCATAACGCAATTCACGATAAATTTTTGGAATTGCATTTTGGCCATTTCTGGGCTTGGGGAGGGGAAAGGGAGTGGAGTGAGTGAGAAGGCTTCACTGTGTGCACCTATATATATCTCTATAGGAGGGCCACCTGATAGGTCGAGGTGAGGTATTGGTTTAGGGGCCAGTTTGACATGTGGAGTTAGACGTACGAACAGCACAGTACACCTTGGTGAAGATTTGACGTCATTTGGAGTGAGGAATGTCTCACAAAGATGAAATTTCTACTATGTTCTCTCACCCTCGCTTGATATGTGAGGGAAGATAAAATTTGTACGACTACCTCCCCCAATCCATGATCTCAGAGTGTCTGGAAATCAAAAGATCCCAGGTATGGACAGCAGGAGATTTTTAAATTCTTATTAGTTTTAATTGGGTGTAATTTGATGTTTCTGCTCTTTTGAAATATTACATTTATGGGGGGAAAATAGAACATTTTTTATTGGATTTTTTATTCATCAAATGTTTTGAAATATTTTATTGGTGTTTGGGAAATGTTGGATATTGTATTCATTAAATGGTTTGAAATATTTATTCTTTTTATGAATATGATTTTACTATTATGATTGATGTTTTATATTTCTTGATTTTATTATATAATGTTTTTATGAAGAATGATACTGTCTGTTTTTCCATTGTTGCTCTGCAAAAGAGGCTTGTTATGGGTTCCAGTTCAGTTCTTCTTGGCACGTTTCTATTCATACTGTCTAATCTCTTTATTCTGTATTTGGTAAGGGTCTGTCTGTGTTTTGCATATGTGAAAGAGATGAGGGGTGGGGGCATGTCAGTTTTTAAATTGCACAAGAGAGTTGGGATTTGATGGGCCGGGAAAGAGACTGAATGATTTTTTTTTTTTGGGGGGGGGGGGGGGGCCGACAGCATAGTAATTGTTCGCTCAGGGCAGCAAAAAAACCTACCCTGACCAGGCGCCTGGAAGAGGTGGATTGGTGGACGTTAAGACAGCGAGCACTGAATCTTCAGCACCTGTTTGACACATGTTGATTGCATTGGCCTGTATGTCTGAGGATATTCTTTTCAAACTGGAACTCTGCAGGAGTAGGAGAAGGGGCTGCCACAGGTACTGTGAACATTCGTGTCTTGCACTTCCATGCACTGTGTAATATTGAACTGGCTCTCCTGAGCAGCATCTAACACACCTTTTCCGGGGGGGGGGGGGGGGGAGGCAGTTTGGTGGCAGAAGTAAAAGTGAAGGATTATAAATCAAGGTGTCACAGTTTTGCCTGCTATGCAGCTCATTGCCAGCAGAGGGCATCAGCAAGTCTCACTCACAGCCATTCTAGGTGCCCTTTCACTGATCACATGATGTGAAGTTCCAGCCCTACTTAACCCATTCTTGCCTCTTCATCAAGTCACCTTGGCTCCTTGACCGGGCCATCCGTGCTTCATTACCTTGTTTTCCTGCCTTGGGGCCTAGCTTGGGCTCTTGCTTATGTCTGTGGCCTCCTGGGCCTCCCTGCTTTGCTCTATGGCCTCCCGGTCCTCTCTGTCCTGTCTTAAGGCCTTTGGGCCTTCTAGGTTCGCTTAGCCAGCCTTAAGCCCTGTTTGGGCTTTCTTGTTTACTGTTGCCGGGTCCTGTCCAGTCCGTGTCTAGTCCAGTCCTGTCTAGTTCGGGCTGCCTTGCCCCTGCTTCCAGATTGGTATCCAATCCCTGTGTGTCTCCAGCCCTAGCCTGGCCTCTTGTCTCCAGCTGGCGCTCCCAGCCTGTGCCAGTATCGCTATGATGTTCTACAGAAGGAAAGTCCTACCAGCCCCCAGAACTCTGCTAGACCAACTCGCCCTGCCCTTCAAGGAACACTCCGGACCCCCTCCATCAAATCCACTAAACTTACCTCCACAATGAACAGAGCCTTTTCCCTAGCCGGTCCGACCCTATGGAACTCCATGCCCCCAGACTTGTGCACCGAAACTTCTACACCCAAATTAAAAAAAAAAAAAAAACTAAAAACTTGACTGTTCCTACAGGCATACCCTTCACTCATTAACCCCCGTCCGGATGACTCCCTGAGCTGTATATAGTACTTTTCCTTTGAAGAACCTCGTACAATCCGCTGCTACTTCCCCACAATGCAAACTCTTCGATTTGCTGCTTATTCCACCCTACTCTCCCCCTCCTGTTAACACCCCTCACTGAAACTTATTTTTCCACCCTAATGTTTTCCATCATACTTCCCATAACTTCCCATTGTCTATCCAGCTCTCTACTCAGTTTATTGTTTATATGCCACCGTACCTGGGAAATTGTAAATTGCCGCTGTAAATTACCATCGAACCTGTAAATAGTTACTCCATTTCTGTATTAGTTGTAAGTTCTTGTATATATAGTTATTGTTCCCTGTAAAGGCATTGCCGGAAAGTTTTAAGTTACTTGTAAACCGATACGATGTGCAAACGGTTGTCGGTATATAAAAATTCTAAATAAATAAACCCAAGGGCTCACCCTGCAGGGGAGGGAGGGTTGGTTAGACATAGGTCTGTCTCTAGTCCTGTCATTTCTGTGGGGGCGATACTAGATTCCTGCCTGATTATGACATAAGGGTTTTGATAATTCTGGAGGGCCGAGGCTAATCCTTAAAAAAAAACAAAACAACAACAAAAAAACCATCACTTGCAATTTCTTTCCTGACCTTTATTTGTAGGTATTTAGGTAAACTAATCCAGCACCTGCATTTCTTCAGAAAGTGACACTTAACAGCAACACCACAGATTCATATTTGTTTTTTTCCCCCATTTTACCGTTTTTCTGTCATAAGAGCAAAACTTTTACTATATTTTGCTTTTCTGAGTGCCTGCCTCCAGCAAATTCCTTTTCAAGTAAACTTCACTGTGAAAACAATTCAGAAATGATACATACAGAGGATTATGTATACAAGACAAACCGTCTGTATACACAAGCCATATGCTCAGCTCATACATCCCTGTGGCGCATTTTATCACGCTTTCCAACCTCTCGCGACTCATCCTTGCTGCGTTGTGTGCGGAAGGCTCTGAATAACTGTGAGCAGCGACAGTTCATTTGTTTGGACATGTGAAAAGAGGAAATGAGCCCATTTCACCCACCGCCACATTGTGTCGCTCATGGTGGTCATTACCTGGGCTCACATTTATACACAACCAGTTTCAAGAAGTACAAGCAAACCAGGTCAAACTGGCCCAGCAAATGGGACACCTCCCACTCATTTAGCCAAAATGTTTCATTTTAAAAATCTGCTCTTGAGATTATGTCCTGAGCAGGTCTCGAAGGGAGTTCTCTAGAACCAGTGTAGTGGCCCTGCTGGCAGTGTGAACACCACTTTAGTGCCTCTCAAATGGGTTTGCTCTGTTCAGCTGGTTTAAGAGTTGCACTGGCAAAAAAACAAGAACAAATATGTGGATTAAAAAAAGGGTTCACCAATTTTGCATGAATACATTTTGGTGTTTCTTGTCCAAAATAAAGCGGATGGAAGGCTGTATGAAATATGAGAGCGATGGTCAGAAATTAGGGTGTGTGGCGTGCATGTGTTGGGGTTATAAACTGGGTAGGCCTTAGCTGCCATCCCATTCTGTTCCTAGCTAAGATTTCTCTCTCGTTCATCCTGCTCAATCACCCTGTATGACCAAGGAGATCTGTTCCATTACTATAGGCTCGACTACAGGCCAAAGAAAATAAGGCAGCAAGTTAGTAGGCCATACTTATTTTCTGTGATTTTACTGGAGTCGCGTCTGGAAAAATCTCTTTTATGACCACTGTTATGGCATGTCTGAAACATATTTCACTCTCCAAAATTACAGAGGAGCACACTTTTAAACTATCTTGGAATTTGTTTCTGAAGGATGTGATCTAGGAATCTAGGATAAATGGGTTTAAAAGGGGTTTGGACCAGTTCATGGAGGAAAAGTCCATAACAATCAGTACAAAATATCTCCCATATCTGCCTCAAATGATTCACGCTTATCGCCTTACGGGTGTGACCATACTAGGCTTCATCCATTCATAGGATATTAAAATGTTTCAATGCGATTAGTCCGTGAGTAAAGGTACTTTGCAGCTACCCCCATAGTTTTGAAAATTGCCCCTAAATGTAATCTCACTGACATTCATTACATTAGAATTATCCCTAAATTATTCTGGTTGAAAATAAGCCCATATACATTTGTAGCAAGACTACTGAAGCACAGTGGTGATGTCAGGTTATTTATGCGCCTGTAGCAGTCTGAACAAATCAGCTATTTTTTTGTGAGTGCTTCTTAGAAATAAGTGCCTATGGGTTGTCACATAGCACTCATTTGATATTTCACTGATAAAACATACCTGATCCTACTATTGCTCAATCACTGCCAATTCTGTTTCAAAATTACTGCAAAAAGGTATTTAAGAAACTAAAATAAATGTACAGATTAAATGTGGTCTCCCAAAAGTTTCCTTCTTTCCTTTATGTCACCACAGACCACTATGAAGGTTGTTCTTGATCTCTTTCTTTCATTGAAACATACCATAGATTACTGGGTAGCTCATCAGATTTCAAATCCCAAGCGCCATTTCTGACTTCCAAGGACACAAAATAAGATGGTAACTTTCAAACCACCGTACGGGCGCACTTTGGTGTGTGTGCATCATCGTACGCCCAGATACATGGCCATTTTCTAACTTGTGCGCACATTGCAAAATAGCCTGGCCATGCACACGTGCACTCAATTTAATTTTAAGTGGGTTCACCTAGGAACGTAAAACCCGCTTCTACCACCTAAGTTAAGGTATTTTAGAATGGGCATGTGTCCATGCCATTGCCAGTTTCACCAGTCCACCCAGTTAAGAGCTAGGTCCTCCAAACCCTCCTGGTTTGATAGCCTGCATTACCACCAGTTACCCCCAGAACCTTTAAACCCAGGAGAAATAGCCAATTTATTTATTTTTTTAAGTGACACCTCCTCCATAGAAGAAGTAAAGTTTCATGACAATGGATCTGAGCATGCACTGGAGCGTGCAAGCATTTACGTGCACATCTCTTGGCCATTCCCTGAAATTGCTCATGCCCTGCCTAGATTATGCCTCTTTTTAAAATCAAGTGAGATGTGCGCGCAGTGGGAGATACCCGCGCATCTGGAAGGCTTTTAAAATTCGGTGGGCGTGTGCAAGCCCGATTCGTGCCTGTATCTCCTGATTTTGGCGCACACTGGGCTTTTAAAAGTTGTCTAACTTTCTTCTTACAGGAAGCAAGAAGTGTCAGACACCACTTTCCTTGAGATTATCTATGATAAGGCCCGTTGGTCAATAAGAGGTCAACTGGGAATGCAGCATTGTGACATGGCTCAAGAAATCTGAATATTTTTCTTACAAAAATTTATTTTTTATTATGCTAAAGAGAAATCCTGGCTTAAAATTACATCTTTCATTCTCTGCCTCCCCTCTCCACCAAATTTATTTATTTATTTTTGACTTTTATATACCGATGTTCCTGTATAGGATACATATTGCACCGGTTTACATAAGAACTGAACTGTCACCTTGGGGCGAGTACAAGGAACATGGAACATGTAATACAGATAAATTATAATATAGTAAAGTCTAACAAAAACATAGGGTTAAACATGAAATCACTTCAAATACACCTATGGTAAACGCAATAATTGGGGAAGCTAGAGTGGGCTAGTGGATAACGAGAGGGCTAATACAAACTAGTAGGCAAATAACAATGGAAAAAAGGAGGTAATATATTAAAACGACTAGCTTACAGGTTCTAATTAAAGGAGACTAGGTGACTTCTAGTTGCGTGCCGGGCGGTTGGACCGTGGTTGAACGTGATGTGACAGGACCAGAGTGTGTGACAAGAGTTTTAGAGTAGTCCTTAGGAGGGGCCAGGGGTACCTCTGTGAAACGTTTATCTCTCTGAAAAGCCATGTCTTGAGTTTCTTTTTGAAAACCAGCGGGCAGGGTTCTTGTCGTAGGTCCAGAGGGAGCGAGTTCCAAAGGGGAGGACCCACTGTGGACAGGGCACGCTTCCTTAGTGAGGTTTTGGCAGGTGGGGTATACAAAGTGTCTTTGTATGCATTTCTGATAGGTCTGTTCGAGATGTGTGGTCGTAGCTGGAAAGTTAGCTTGAGGGGAGAGATGTTATGCAAGGCCTTGTGGATCAACATGAGAACTTTGAAGAGAATCCTGTATTTGATTGGTAGCCAGTGGAGGTTTTGAAGGATAGGGGTGACGTGTTCTCTTTTGTTGGCATTGGTAAGGATCCTAGCCGCTGCGTTCTAGACCATCTGCAGAGGCTTGATAGTATTAGCGGGGAGGCCCAGAAGGAGGGAGTTACAGTAATCGATTTTGAACAGGATGATAGATTGGAGCACCAAGTGGAAGTCTCTGAGGTGTAGGAGTGGTTTAAGTTTTCTTAGTGTCTGCAGTTTGAAAAAGCATTTTTTGGTGGTGTTTACGAATTTTTTTTAGATTGAGCTGGTTGTCCAGCAGAACGCCTAGGTCTCTCACATGTGGTGAATGATTGATTGATGTTTTGGCTAGTTGGGAAGAACGGGGAGTTGAGAAGGATTTTGTTGTTGTCCTGAGCTATGAGAAGGATCTCCGTCTTGTTGGTGTTGAGGATGAGGTTGAGACTTGTAAGAAGTAGGTTGATTGGAAGCAGCTGTTCCAATGGGACCAAGTTTTGTGCAGAGATTCTGTGATCGGGATGAGAATCTGGATGTCATCCGCATAGAGGTAGTGAGTTAACTTTAGGTTAGAGAGTAACTGGCAGAGGGGGAGAAGGTAGATGTTGAATAGCGTAGGTGAAAGGGATGATCCCTGTGGGACTCCCAGGTTGGATCTGACTGGGTGCGATTCTTTATTGTTGATCTTCACCTTGAAAAACCTGTTTTCAAGGAAGGAACGGAACCAACCGAGTGCTGCTCCCTTGATGCCAATGTCTGCAAGCCGCTGTAGTAAGATAGAGTGGTTCACGGTGTCGAACCTGCAAAGAAGTCCAGAAGAGCGAGTAAGTAGGTTGTCCTTTTTCCAAATTTAGGAGGATGGTGTCCGAGAGAGAGGTAAGTAGTGATTCCGTGCTTAGCGCTTTGCGGAAACCACAAACTGTGTTGGGGCAAGAATATCGTTTTCTTCCAGGTATTCTGAGAGTTGTTTATTTACAATTTTTTCCAAGAGTTTGGTGATTATCGGCAAATTCGCTATGGGGCGGAAGTTGGCTGGGTCTGATGGAGATAGGTTGGGTTTTTTTCAGTAGAGGTTTAAGGATTGCGAGCTTTAGTTGGTCTGAAACAAGCCCTTGAGCGAGGGAGCAGTTTATGACGTCTGCGATAGGCTTAGCAATGATATTCAGAATGGTGAACAGCAAGTTGGTAAGCTGAGAGTCCAGTATGAAGCCTAGACTCCAGAGCTGGGAGCTAATTAAGAGAATTGTCTCTTCAAGAACCAATCTGGATGTCTTTATACTAATAGAATCAAGAATATTAAAAGTATTCTAACATCCATATAGAATTTTATGCACATATAATTAAAACCATTTAACAAAAATATATTCGAACAATACTACAATTCTATTGCAACCAACTACTAAATACTTTAAATTTATTTTGTATATCTATTTTTTTGTGTCTTTAACATACACGTATTACAAAAACACAAGTACTCATATCTTAATATCATTTTCTCAAATATACCACCATTCATCTCATTCACATAAAATAAGATCATTAAAAATTGTCATTCATGAATAAGCTGCATAATACTTAAAAATGAAATAATGAAAATTCAATACTGGAAAGATCTTAATTACAGATGCATACAATTCCAATATGATTATCTTCAACATCTATCACTTCAAAATTCCAATATAAATGGTTCCCATAGACCAACCCACAGTATCTGTTTTCTTAGGGTTAAGTTGTAGCTTGTTTTGGTATAGCTAATTTGTGACTGTACTAAGGCAACCATTCTGGTTGGCAATTTCCTTCTTAGGTTCAGAGCTACGTGAGACATGCAGCTGGATGTCGTCTGCATAGAAGTGATACTTGGAACAATCCTCAGACCTTCCCATTTGCTTGCATCTCCAGGATGACAATCTCATTAAACAAAAGTCAAGTACTTCCCCGAAATCATTTGCCACTATTCAACTCAAGATTAATGCCACTAAAACACAAAATTTAACTTCCTAATGGAAGAATGGGAAAAACACTTGAAAAGCAGCGGTTTAAAATAAATGAACTTCTCAAATGAAATTCTTGTAGCCACCCGTGCCAGCAGAACAGAAAAGAAACCTAGAAATAAGATCAAAGAGGAATTCAGGTGCAATAGTTAACAAACAAGAGGAATGTATACAAAAGGTTCCCATAAATTTTAAGATAATGTACTGGTCATTACTACTGAAAATAGATATCTTTAGAGATCAGGTTTCCACTCAACCTACGTGGAGGCACCCTAAGAGAACAAGCAG
Organism: Rhinatrema bivittatum; assembly: GCF_901001135.1. NCBI lineage: Eukaryota > Metazoa > Chordata > Amphibia > Gymnophiona > Rhinatrematidae > Rhinatrema > Rhinatrema bivittatum. The sequence continues at coordinate 316,910,358 of NC_042619.1, read as the reverse complement.
GAACCAATCAGGCAGGGAATAATCCTGTCCAACAGACTAGCACAGCAGGCTCACTTGTTAAAATGAAAACTACTTTCCACCTTGTTTTTGATGGTAGTCTCTTTCACTTATAGAGGTTCAATGATTTCTTAAAACCACAATTTTCCTCAAGGACATTGGACCTCATAAAAAAAATATGCAGTCTTGTTTATAAGAAAATTATTCCTTACCTGCTAATTTTCGTTCCTGTAGTACCATGGATCATTCCAGACTGTGGGTTATGTTCCCAGGGGAGGACCTATATAGCCACGCCTCCCTCGCCTCAATCCTCAGTAACTGGACTAGCAAAGCCAAGACGAGAAGAGACAGAACCAGAGGAATCAATTAATCTCAAAAATATAGAGAAAAAAATAACAGCTGTAAGTGACAGCAACTAACTTGTACTCAAAAAACTGTAACTGAGAACTTGCAAACAGCACTGTGTTCAAAGACACAGCTCGCAATAACTAGAGATACAGAGTGAAAATATTGTGAAGACAGGAAAGCAGGGATGGCCCACAAAGAACCCCCAAAACCAGGGAGGGGTCTGGAATGATCCATGGTACTACAGGAACGAAAATTAGCAGGTAAGGAATAATTTTCTTTTCCCTGTACGTACCAGGATCATTCCAGACTGTGGGATGTACCAAAGCTTCCCCATCATGGGTGGGTCGTGGACAGCCCTGCCCGTATGACCCTGTCTCCAAGCTGACCGTGAGACGGCGTGTGAATGTCTAGACGATGTCTTGCGAAAGTGTGGAGAGACTTCCATGTGGCCGCCCTACAGATTTCCTGAGAAGAAACTGCAGAACTTTCCGCCCACGACATCGCTTGAGCGTGGAGAGAATGCGCCTTAACAGCTAAAGGTGGAGACTTACCCACTCCGATGTATGCGGCTATAATCGCTCCTTTCAGCCAGCGAGCAATTGATTGTTTGGATGCCATACAACCCTTCCTGGGTCCCGACCAAAGGACAAACAAATGATCGGAGAGTCGAAATTCATTAATGACCTCCAAATAATGTATCAAAGAACGTCGGACATCCAACCGACGCAGGTCAGAAGAATCAGAGGATAAAAATGACGGAAGCTATCGATTGGTTGAGATGGAAAGTCGAGACCACCTTCGGCAGAAAAGATGGAACTGTCCGCAGGGATACTCCCCCTGGCGTGAAACGAAGGTATGGCTCCCTACATGATAGAGCTTGTAGTTCAGAGATCCGACGTGCTGAGCTGATCGCCACCAGGAAGATGGTCTTAAGGGTGACATCCTTGAGTGTGGCCGAAGTCAGAGGCTCAAAAGGCGGTGCACATAGAGCCCGGAGTACCAAATTGAGATTCCAAGAAGGACAAGGTGGTCTAATTGGAGGCTTCAAGTGTTTTACCCCCTTTAGAAAACGTAGGATATCTGGATGTGAGGCCAGGAGCTCCCTGTCATTACTACGTAGGAAGGCTCCCAACGCCGCCACCTGCACACGAAGAGAATTATAGGCAAGGCCCAAATCCAGACCAGCCTGTAGGAAGGAAAGCACATGCGTCACCGAGGCCTGCGTTGGTAGAATCAATTTTGACTCGCACCATTCCTCAAAAACCTTCCATACTCTGACATAAGTAACCGACGTGGATGTCTTCCTAGCTTTCAGGAGCGTGGAGATGACAGATTCTGGATATCCACGCAGTCTCAATTGACGCCTCTCAAAAGCCAAGCCGCAAGACAGAAGCGATCTGCCTCCTTGAAAAATATTGGTCCTTGGCGAAGAAGACGTGGCAGATGACTGAGCCGAAGAGGGCAGTCTACTGCCAGATTGAGAAGATCTGCAAACCATGGTCGACGAGGCCACTCTGGTGCAACTAAAATCACCGGACCTTGATGCGTCTCTATCTGTCGGATAACCTTGCCCACTAGAGGCCACGGAGGAAAGACATACAGGAGACACTGTCGAGGCCAGGGAAGAACCAGCGCGTCGACTCCTTCCACGCCGTGCTCTCGCCTGCGGCTGAAGAACCGGGCGGCCTTTGCATTTGTCGCGGTTGCCATTAGATCCACATGGGGTCTCCCCCAACGCTGTACTATCCTTCGCATTGCGCCCTCCGAGAGTTCCCACTCTCCGGGATCCAGGTGTTGTCGACTGAGAAAATCTGCCTGAACGTTGTCCACGCCCGCTATGTGCGAAGCCGCTAGCCGCTGTAAGTGTAGCTCCGCCCATGTCATCAACTCGTCGGTCTCCAACGAGACTAGATGGTTTCTGGTGCCCCCCTGGCGATTGATGTACGCCACTGTGGTTGCATTGTCCGAAAGAATCTGAACCGTTCGACTGCGTACCAGTGGGTAGAACCCCTTGCAGTGCTAGATGGACTGCTCTGGTCTCCAGCCGATTGATGGGCCAAGTGGACTGTTCCATCGTCCATCGGCCTTGGAGAGACATGTCCTGACAGACCGCCCCCCAGCAGGTGAGACTGGCATCCGTGGTGACGACCACCCAATCCGGGTTCTGTAGAGACACTCCCTGAGCTAATTGTTGAGGGTCCAGCCACCACTAAGCTGAGCAAGACAACATCCGGGATGGGCAGTACTGCTTGAAAATCTCTCGACACTGGGTTCCATCGCGAAAGCAGAGACCTCTGGAGAGGCCTGAGATGAGCGAAAGCCCACGGAACCAAATCGATTGTTGAGGCCATGGTTCCTAGTACCTGGAGATAATCCCATGCCGTGGGAACAACTAGTGCCATGAACCGTGTTACCTGAGCACCCAGAGCCCGAGCTCTGTCCGGGTGCAGAAATACCTTGGCTCAGCTGGTGTTGAAGTGTGCTCCCAGAAAATCCAGCGATTGGAACGGTATCAGTTTGCTCTTTGAGAAATTGACGATCCATCCCAGAGACTGAAGAAGCTGTACTACCCTATCTACAGCACGGTTACCCTGCGTCCTCTACTTCGCCCAAATGAGCCAGTCGTCTAGATAGGGATGTACAAGGATACCCTCCTTGCGGAGCGCCGCCGCCACCACTACCATGATCTTGGTGAAGACACGCGGAGCCGTCGCCAGACCAAAAGGGAGAGCATGGAACTGAAAATGCTGTCCCAAAATCTTGAAGCGTAAGAAGCGCTGATGATGGATCGGGATGTGAAAGTATGCCTCTGTAAGGTCCAAAGAGGCCAAGAATTCTCCCGGATGCACGGCTGCTAACACTGAACGGAGCGTTTCCATACGAAAAAGAGGAACTCTGAGACACTTGTTGACCGTCTTGAGATCCAGGATAGGTCGAATAGTGCCCTCTTTCTTGGGAACCAAGAAGTAGATTGAATAATGACCTTTTCCCAGTTCGGAGGCCGCTACCAGTACTATCGCCCCCAGCTGTAGCAGACGATCGAGAGTCTGTCGGACTGCTAATTGTTTGAGACGGGAACCGCAAGGAGAAAACAGAAAACGATCTCGGGGTTCGTGTACAAAATCTAATAAGTAGCCTTGTCTTAAGATGTCCAGCACCAATTGATCCGACGTAATTTGGGCCCACTCCTTGTAAAAGAGAGTAAGGTGACCCCCCAGGTGGGGGATCCCCTCTTGGGTCCTTCTGGCATCATTGTGAAGCCTTCGAGGAAGGACCTGCCCCTTGAGTATCCTTACCGTGGCGGCGCCCTCGAAAGGACCGGTTCCAGGTGTGTGATCGTATAGAAGGAGCCCGAGGTGTCTGCTGTCTAGTAGGACGCGACCTCCGTTGATTCCGGTACCTATTTCTGGAGGAATAAAAAGATCTAGAAGAACGTGGACTATCTTCTGGTAGCTTGTGTACCGCGTTCTCATTAAGAGATTTGATGATCTGATCCAAATCTTCCCCAAATAGGCACCTACCCTTTAAAGGAAGGGAACTCAGGTGCGACTTAGAGGAAGCATCTGCCGCCCAGTTGCGTAGCCACAAAAGACGAGCACCGCCGCCACCATGGAACGAGCGAGAACCCTTAACAGATCATAAAAAGCATCAGCTCCATAGGCAACCACCGCTTCAAGTCTATCAGCCTGAATAGTCTTTGCCTGTGGCAAAGATTGGGAAGTGAGGAGCTGTTGTACCCAACGCAGAGCTGCTCGCTGTGCTAGGGAACTGCAGATAGCAGCCCTCATCCCCAACGCTGAGACTTCGAAGATACGCTTGAGGTAAACCTCGAGCTTGCGATCCTGGACATCCTTCAACGCCGTCCCGCCCGTGACCGGGATGGTAGTATGTTTCGTGACCACGGATACTGCTGAATCAACAGCAGGAACCTTAAGAATCTCCAAGAAATCAGTGGGGAGAGGGTATAACTTTTCCATGGCTCGACAGACTCGAAGATTGGCCTCAGGAGTATCCCACTCCCTTGAAATCAATTGCAAGATGTTGTGATGCATGGGAAAAGCTTTCGCTAGAGGTCGTAAGCCCGCTAGGAGAGGATCCCCTTTCTTAATCTTCGGATCCTGAGCCACAGGATCCGGAGGAGGGTCAATGTCCATTTCCTGGAGGATGTGGGGGATGAGATCATCCAATTCCACTGCTTGAAAAATACGGAGGACCCTCGGGTCGTCACCTTCTACCTGGGCCGCCAGGGAGGGATCATCCGCATCTGGATCTTGCCATGGATCCCCCGACGGTTGTTGCAGCGGTATAGGAACCACGGGGGGTTCTTTGCCCGCACCCCCTGTGGGCAAAGAACCCCCCGTGGTTCCTATACCAAAGAACCACTTGCCTTGTGGATTAAAACAATGAATTCTGGTGAAAAAGTGGGAAGTGCTGATGAGGGGCCCCCCCGAGACATCATCCCCTTTGCCTGCCCTGGTCCGTTGCGCTCCGAAACTCCATACTGTTAGAGGAAACCTGGAGAGGAGCGTCGACGTCCTCCTCGGAGAGAGCTGCCTCAGAGTCAGCTGAGAAAATGGCCGCCGTTCCCGCGCTGAGGGGAAACGGGGCATGCCGCTTCCTGCCAGCGCGGTCCGACTCTCCTCCAAGCTGCCTACCAGGTAAGCTATACTCCCCCTCAGGAAAAGCTGAAGAAAATCCCTCTGAGGTCTGCTGAACCCCGTGCCGAGCTCCGGAGCCGTTCGGCGATTTCTGCATTGCGGCGGGAGGGAGGGGGAGGGGGAGGGGCGGCTGCGGCGCGCGGCAACAACTGAAGCGGCGAATTAATAAAACTTCGGCCTCCGGACCCCTCACCGTCCCCAAGAGACCGTTGGGGAAAAACGCCGTCCCGACGGTGAGCAGCTCCAGGGAATGGGTCGTCACAGAGCTGCAGGGCGGGAACTCCAATCACTCCCTGAAAGGGAGGAGGGGAAAAGGAAAACTCTGGGGCTAGGGAGAGCGGTCGGCACTACAGACTTCCACCCCTCAAATTCCTGTTCCTACCAACGACTGTAAATGAAATAAAAATAACACTTACCACACTCTAGCCAGGCAAGGAAGAGGAAAAAACAAAGAGATAGGAAGAGAGAAATAAAGTGACAGGCAAAAAACACAGCCTGTCAGCAAGTTCCTGACTGGAAAACAGTGTCTCTCTTTGAACGGAGTGGTCCTGTCAGAACACTACAGAACCTATCCCTTAGAAGAAAACCTTTATCTAATATTATTTAATTGATTCCTCAAAGAGAAAATAAAACTAGAAAAGTGCTGGGGACCACCGTGTCCCCTGCTCAATCTGCTGGAGTTAGAACTATACTGAGGATTGAGGCGAGGGAGGCGTGGCTATATAGGTCCTCCCCTGGGAATTTTTGGTTCTAATTCCATCTGCTGGACAGGGAACATAACCCACAGTCTGGAATGATCCTGGTACGTACAGGGAACAAACTATTTATCACAACCCTCCATTCAAGAGAAATCTCTCTTTTTCCACTTTTTTCTCTTAATGTCAAAGAACTGAATGGATTAACAGAATGCAAAGCTTTTTTCTCAAAGCAGCACCAGCAGAGTTAGACAGAGCCACCTCCATCTGCCTTGCACCTTAAAATGGCTCCCAAGTGCTGGTTTTTCTCACCCCTATCCTCTATCTAGGGAAGGACGTTACCATTTTTGTTATACAAAGGCAATCTCCTTCATATTGACTGCCAACCCATCCAAGCTGCTGAAAATGCAAACAATCTCCCCTTCACATGGGAAGTGCACCATTCTCAGAAAAAAATGGAATGAAAAAAAAAAAAAACAAAAAATCCTCTTTGGGTTCTGCATAGGAGGAGGAAAAATAAATGTTTGTCACCCATTTCTGTCCCTTCAAAGGGGCTGGTGTGATTTCTAATTCCAGCATTAAACAGTAATAAAATAATATATAGCTTGAAGTGCACATGTAATGTGGATGGAAGATATTTGGAATGCTCTCTTTTAAAATGTTTAAAGCCAGTGTATTCAAAAAAACTGGCACCAGTAAACTATCTTAGATTATGATGGCAGATAAAGACCGCAAGGCTCATCTAATCTACCCCCTTTTCCTTGCTTGATACAACAGAGATTTCGTAGAACAGTGGAATACAAATTTCTTAAATAAATAAATCAATCTCAGGCACTGCCCAGAGCTGTTGCGTGTCTATGGCCAATATGGCCATAGGTGTTACTAAGAAAAGGCGTCATAGCACTGGCATTTGCCAATGAGAGCACTACGGTCGGTGGGTCCTCAGCAAGAGAAAAAGCAGTGCGGCCCTGTTGAAATACGGTGGTCTGCGCGGCATTAGTAAGTGGAAAAATCAGCGTGGCCAGTACTAGCGGGACCGCACTGTTTTTCCACTTACTAAGGCTGTGCTTACCACGTCAATTTTGGCAAGGCTGCACTGCTTTGAAGGAGGAGGAGTAGGTGCGCCCTCCAGCCTGTTAGAACTGGATCAGCCCCATGGCCACTGAAGCTGAAGGAGGAGACTGCTGCTGCTTGCTACTTCAAGGAGGAAGTGAGAGAGAGCATTTGTGTGCACAGCTACCCCAGTTACTCTCTGCCTGATAATCTAATTTCAGGGCATCTGGAAACCAAAAGTTCCAAGGTATGGATAACAGGGAATTTTTCAAAATCCTTATTTTAATTATTAGGTGTTATTTGATGTGTCTGATTTGAAATATTTTATTGGTGTTTAAAAATTCATTAAAAATTTTTCCAATTATTGAATGTTATTCTATTATTAGTTTTTAATTATTCTATTTCTTGGTATGCTTTTACTAATTTTGTTTTACGAGGAATGGTAATGTTTCTGTTTTTTCCATTGTTGCAGTGAATACAGAATTTGGCTTATTGAAGAAATGTGCAAGAATGTGCAGAATTTGGCTTATTGAAGAAATGTGCAAGTTTTATACTGTATGGTCTCTTTATTCTGTATTTGAGGATCTATCTGTGTTTTGCATGTGTGACTAATGTGAGTTATTCCATTAGTGTGTAGTTTTCTATGTAGGGATCTATAGCAGCTGGGCTTGTTCTGTTTTCCTAATAGGGGATGTATTACTATTTTAGGCCTGGTGTAATATTTGTGGTATTTGTAGCTGTTACTGTTTGAGAGCTGGCATTTAGTGCTATTTTTATATAGAAATTCTTTTTTCTCATGGCTCTCTGAGGGTCATGCCCATGCCCAAGACGCATTACAGTAGGCCTAACACCATATAGATTCCAAGCATCTCCTGAGTTTTTGCAGGCTTTTCTGGTCAGTATCTCTGCAGTGCATGTAAATATAATATACATATTGTGATTATTTTTACCTCAGAAGACTGTGCTTTAAATGTTCTTTTTCATGTAAAATCTATTATAAATGCATAACTTTTAATTGTGTGTGAGGAGGGTGTGATGGGGTGGGGGGATGGAAGGCTATAAAACTTTCCTAGGGCCTCTAATATCCTTACTCTGGCCATGGGCATTGCTTTACAAACATTGAACAGAGTCTCCCAACTCTTGGTGTCATGTCTGATGTAAAGGGGGAGGGCGCAGATTTTCACTTGGCTACAGACGCCAAATTTCCTAAAGCTCCGGTGTTGCCTTCACTTCTCTGCAGCTAAGGATCCTCAGCGTTTCGTGATTTGTTTTAATTTTTTGCTTCCACTGCTTCTTTGCATGCACCTTCCTTTCTGTGATTAAAATATTTCCTTGTGTTACTCCTCTCTCATGTAACACACTTCTTAGCTTTGAGATTCCTTCCCACTGACATGCACTTTTGCATTTATCGTTTCAAAGTACATGAACATCTCAAACATGTTCTATGAAAATGTGCAAGCTTTTGGATCAAGGCCTGCTACACAAATGGCAAGGGTGACAATGTAGGTCCAGATAACACAGAAGAACTAGGCCTGGTTTTTCATTTTAAGTAAAACACCCACAATACTTTGAAACAGATTCAAAACTAGGCCAAATGTAGTTCTTCCTTATCAAAATATATAAATATTTTAATAAGTGAACATAGCCCCCAATTTCCTGTGGCAGCTCAGGGGTATTGTCTGCACCAATTTTTTTTTTTTTAATTTTGTGGTTCTTTGGTGGCATATTCATATAAATTTGCATTCAAATTATATTATTTAATGTGCAAAACTATTTTCCATTCTAAATATGAAGTCGTTTTCCAATCTTTCTTGTGTTTGGATATTTTTTGTTTGTTTTCCTTCATTTCTTTTTTATATTTTCCATTTTAGTTTAAGTGTTTCACCAGTACAGAGTACTTATTGCTGTCCCCATATCTGTCTATATTTGTCCATCCATATGCAGATGTCAGGTGCCATCTCTGTAGATGGACTTGCCTGAAAGTTTGCTAGGAGAGGGGCTGATGTAATAAGGTGCTCTCAGCAGAGCACACAATTTAGTCCACAGCTGTTCACACATTTACAGAGTAATGAAGGCAGATAAAGACCAAATGCTCATCCTAGTCTGCCCAATTTGCTTTTGGTAGCAATTGCTGTTGCATGCAGGTAACCCTCATTCTTGGGTTAAGGGTAGGAACTGCTACTCTGTGGTGGTTACCCCCCATGCAAAAATGTTATACCATCCCTTTCTTTAGGTTTTTACCGATTCACAGTGTTTTCCCCATGCCTTTTTTTTTAAATTAACTGTTCTTGTCTTCACCACCTCTTCTGGGAGGGCATTCCAAGAATCCACCAACCCCTCCTTGAAAAAATATTTCCTGATAATGTTTCTAAGTCACCCCTGCTGGCATTTCATATCATGACCCCCTAGTTCTACTGTTTCCTTTCCAGTAGAAAAGGTTTGAAATTTGTACATCATTAATGTCAGGTATCTGAAGGTCTGTATCATATCTCCCCTGCACCTTCTTTCCTTCAGGGTATACATATTCAGATCCTTCAGCTGCTCCTCATAGGTCTTCTGAAACAGACCCCACACCATTTTGATCTCCTTCCTCTGAACTGTTTCCATCCTGTCTCTATCCTTTTTGAGATACGGTCTCAAGAATTGAACACAGTATTCCAGGTGAGGTCTCATCGAGGATCTGTACGAGAACATTATCACTTCCCTTTTTGCTGCTAATTACACCTCTCTCTATGCAGCCCAGCATCTTTCTGGCTTTAGCTACCACCTTGTCACATTGCTTCACTGCCTTCAGATCATCAGATAAAATCATCCCAAGGTCCCTCTCCTGATCCATGCATGATAGTCTTTTGCCGCAAATCACATACAGCTCTTTTGGATTTGCGAACCCCAGGTGCATGACTGCACTCGTTGGCACTGAATCGCAGCTGCCAAATCTTCGACCATTCTTCAAGATTTTTTAAATCTCTTTTCATTCTCACTACTCCTTCAGGCATGTCCACTCTCTTGCAGATGTTACTATAATCTGCAAAAGCCAAACTTTTCTTTCTAAACCCTCCACAATATTGCTCACAAAGATATTGAACGGACCTGGTCCCAAAACCAATCCTTGAGGCACTCCACTTAAAACCACTCTCTCAAAGCGGGTTCCATTTACTATTACACAGTTTCCTGTCAGTTAATCAATTAGTATTCCATGCTACCACCTTGGTGCCTATACCCAAGCTTCTTCTTTTATTCACGAACCTCCTACACGGGACCATATCAAAAGCTTTGCTGAAATCTAAGTAAATCACAAGTGTTCGTCCTTGATCCAGTTCTCTAGTAACCAATCAAAAACAGATTTGTCTGGATCTTCCCCTGGTGAATTCATGCTGCCTTGGGTCCAGTAACCCACTGGATTGTAGATAGTTCATTATCGTTTCCTTCAGCAACGTCTCCATAAATTTTCCCACCACCAAAATGAGGCTAACCGACCTGTAGTTTCCATCCTCATCTCTACTACCACTCTTGTGAAGCGGGACCAAAACCGATCTTTTGCAATCATGTGGCACCACTCCCGTTTCCAGAGATCTACTGAACGGGTCCTTTCAGCAGACCCACCAGCACATCTCTGGGCTTCTTCAGTATCCTAGGACAGTGGTTCTCAACCTTTTTTCGGCCGGGACACACCTGACAGATGGTTCTCACATGTGTGATACACTGAACATGTGACCGTCACGGGGCAAAATGTAAATATACATTCTGCATCCTCAGGAACCCCCTCGACCCCCAAAAATGGGTGCAAAACAGAACTAGGGCATTACCCATACAACTCACCATACAAAAAAAGATATTCTGGTTCTGATGACATCTCAGTAAAAGCTAAACAAACTCTCTTTACTGGCAGGCACAATACCCCGACCTTATGAAAAGACAATAATTTACTACTACAAATATTTAACCAGGCCTTAAACACTAACACACCTACTATTAGGAAAACGGAGCAAGCCAAGCTGCTATAGATAGAAACCCACTTAGAAACAATTGTAAAACTATACTAATAAATGTTATAAAATACCTGATGAACAAAATAACATCCAACAATTGAAAACTCATAAAAATGATTACACATTGTCCAAATATCAATAAAATATTTCAAAACAGCAGACACATCCCATAATACCCAATAATTAAAATGGCAGTCAATCAAGAAAAATAAACTTAAAAAGCCACTTTTACTTACCCTCTCCAGCAACTCTCCTCTCCTTTTCCTTGCAGGCCAAGGCCAAAGGCACTCACCAGAAGAAGCAGTAGCTGCTGAAGCTCTGACCTCAGAGTCCTCTTCCTTAGGGCCCACAACCAGTCACAACCTGTCTCACACAGACCAGTCACCTCGCTAACTAGTATCTCTTCCTCACACAGACACCAGTCACCTCCCTGACCAGTCGCTGTGTCTCTCACACAGACACCAGTCACCTCCCTAACTAGTATCTCTTCCTCACACAGACACCAGTCACCTCCCTGACCAGTCGCTGTGTCTCTCACACAGACACCAGTCACCTCCCTAACTAGTATCTCTTCCTCACACAGACACCAGTCACCTCCCTGACTGTCTCTCTCACACAGACCCAGTCACCTCCCTGACCAGTCTCTGTCTCTCTCACACAGACCAGTCACCTCCCTAACTAGTATCTCTTCCTCACACAGACCCAGTCACCTCCCTGACTAGTCTCTGTCTCTTTTTCACACACACCAATCACTTCGCTGACCAATCTCTGTCTTGCTCTCACAAACACATCACCTCTGACAGTCTCTCTCTCAATCACACACATGCTCTGTCACTTACATAGAAGCTCTCAATCACACACAAATGCTCTTGCTCCCATTCCACCACACACACACACACAAAGCTGCCACTCACACACCCAGGCACCCATTCTACCACACTCACACAAAACTGCCACTCACGCACTCAGGCACCCATTGTACCACACACACACACAAAGCTGCCACTCATGCACCCATTGTACCACACACACAAGCTCTCACTCATGCACCCAGGTACCATTTTACCACATATACACACAAAGCTGCCACTCATGCACCGATTGTACCACGCACACACACACACACAAGCTCTCATTCATGCACCCAGGTACCATTCTACCACACACACACACAGCTGCCATTCATGCACCCAGGCACCCATTCTACCACACACACACACTCCTGCACCCATTCTACCACACACACAAAGCTGCCACTCCTGCACCCATTCTACCACACACACACACACGCACACAAAGCTGCCACTCATGCACCCATTCTACCACACACACACACACGCACACAAAGCTGCCACTCATGCACCCATTCTACCACACACACACACACGCACACAAAGCTGCCACTCATGCACCCATTCTACCACACACACACACACACGCACACAAAGCTGCCACTCATGCACCCATTCTACCACACACACACACACACACGCACACAAAGCTGCCACTCATGCACCCATTCTACCTCACACACACACGCACACAAAGCTGCCACTCCGGCACCCATTCTACCTCACACACACACACACGCACACGCAGCTGCCACTCCTGCACCCATTCTACCACACACACACACACGCACACGCAGCTGCCACTCCTGCACCCATTCTACCACACACACACACGCACACAAAGCTGCCACTCCTGCACCCATTCTACCACACACACACACACGCACACGCAGCTGCCACTCCTGCACCCATTCTACCACACACACACGCAGCTGCCACTCATGCACCCATTCTACCATACACACACGCACACAAAGCTGCCACTCATGCACCCATTCTACCACACACACACACACGCACACAAAGCTGCCACTCCTGCACCCATTCTACCACACACACACGCACACAAAGCTGCCACTCCTGCACCCATTCTACCACACACGCACACAAAGCTGCCACTCCTGCACCCATTCTACCACACACAAAGCTGCCACTCATGCACCCAATCTACCACACACACACAAAGCTGCCACTCATGCACCCAATCTACCACACACAAAGCTGCCACTCATGCACCCATTCTACCACACACAAAGCTGCCACTCATGCACCCATTCTACCACACACACACAAAGCTGCCACTCATGCACCCATTCTACCACACACACACAAAGCTGCCACTCATGCACCCAATCTACCACACACACACAAAGCTGCCACTCATGCACCCAATCTACCACACACACACAAAGCTGCCACTCATGCACCCAATCTACCACACAAGCTCACATGGAGCCTCTTCTCATTGTTTGGCCCAATATGCCTGGCCTCCGCTTATCAGTCGCTGCTGGCCTGACCTCCAGCGGCGTGCAACGTCTCTCCAACCGCCTCCAGCGGGGTGCAGGGTCTCGCTGCTCTTCGTCCCGTCGGCCTGGCCTCTGGTGGTGGCGCACAGATCACTCTTCAGCTGCTTGTGGCGGCGCGCAGCGTCTCCAATCTTCGGCCCCGCCGGCGGTGCACAGGTCTCGCCAGTCTTCGGCCCCGCCGGCGGCGGCACGCAGCATCGCTTCCTTCTTCGGCCCCGCCGGCGGCGCGCAGCATCGCTTCCTTCTTCGGCCCCGCCAGCGGCGGCAGCATCTCTCCCTTCTTTGGCCCCGCCAGCAGCGCACAGCATCGCTTCCTTCTTCGGCCCCGCCGGCGGCGCGCAGCATCGCTTCCTTCTTCGGCCCCGCCAGCAGCGCGCAGCGTCTCTCCCTTCTTCGGCCCCCGCCGGCAGCGTGCAGGTTTCGCCAGTCTTCAGCCGGCGGTAGTGCGCAGCATCTTTCCACTCTTGTCCTGCCCCTGGGGAGAAGGGAAGCATAAGCGGGGCAGTGGGGCACCGGGAGCCGCGACACACCTGCCGGTGCTTGGCGACACACCGGTTGAGAACCGCTGTCCTAGGACATACCTCATCTGGCCCCATGGCCTTGTCCACTTTTAGGTTTCCTAGCTCTTCCCATACATTCTCTTCTGTAAAATGGGGCTACATCTACTCTACTCCCATCCATGGTCTTGTCAATCAGCAACAGTCCATCTCTAGGGTCTTCTTTAGTGAATACTGAACTGAAGTATTTGTTTAATATTTCTGCTATTTCTTTGTTTTTCTCCACATATTGCTCCTGGTCACCTTTCAATTTCACTATACTACTACAGGCCTCCCCATCTTTCTCCAATACATCTGAAAAATGTTCTCATCTTACTTGACCATTTGCTTTCCTAGTTTTTCTTCATCTCCCTCACTTTCACCAGATAGTCTTCTTTGTGTTTCTCTTTTTGGGATCCTTTATACTTCTTGGACGCTGTTCTTTTTCAGCACTTCCTTTGAGAACCAGATCAATTTCTTTTTTCTTACTTTTGTTTACTTTTCTAACACATAGATTTGTTGCCTTTGTAATAGCTTCTTTTAATTTGGCCAACTGTTTTTCTGCCTCACCCATTTTCTCCCAGACTTCTAGTTGTTCTCCCAGGAACAGCCCCATTTCGTCAATGTCTGTATTTTTAAAATTCAAAACTTTGGTCTTCATGCAACTTTTTTATATCTTATTTGCAATATCAAAGCATTCCATCTGATGATCACTGGTGCGCAGATGGGCAACTACTCTGACATTAGAGACATTATGTGAGCACCAGATCAAGTATCACACCCTTGCTTATGTGTTTCATTACCATTTGTTTGGGCAGAGTCCCTTGAAGGGCATCCATTCTCTCTCTCTCTCTCTCTATTTCTTGAAGATTCCATAGAAGGAATACTCCAGTTTACATCTGGTAGATTAAAATCTCCAAAGAGCAACACTTCCCACTTCTTTCCCACCTTTTGCATGTCTTTGACCTGATCTCTGTCCAGCTCTATCAGAATCAAAGGTCCGTAGACCACACAGATATAAATGGAAGCATCATCTAGTTTATTTAGGACTGCTCATAATGTTGCTTCCCTACCCCATGTCCCTTGCATTTCAGTTGCTTGGATATTGTTTTTGACATAAATGCTGCTACTCCTTTCCTGTCCTCTCTGTACTTCCTTAAGTTATAGCCCGGGATAGATGTATCCCAGCCATGAGACTGTGAACCACGTCGCTAACAGCAACAATGTCCAAGTCCACTGCTGCCATTAAAGCCTGCATGATGGTGTTTTATTGCCCAAACTACAAGCATTTGTGCTCATAGCTTTTTAGATTCTCTCCCTCAACTTGCTACTCTTCTTGGACATCTGTTAAGCAATGTGGATCCTTGTGCTTTGATGTGGATGGTATGGCTGGACAGTACTGTCTGGCCCACACTACAGTCCCGAGGCAGGACAAGAGGAGCTTTGCCCCGTACCAACTGTCTCCCCTGCAGGTTGAGCCCTTGGGTTCAGACGGCTGGCAAGTCTTAGCAGGGTCCTGGGGTCATCGAGAGAGTGAGTGTCTAAACCCGAAGCTTTTATCTGGGGTGGCAGCAAGCAAAAAAAACCAGAAGACAGGCAAAGATCAGGCAGCAGAAACCAGTAAATAGGCTGCTAGGGGCAGGTGGCAGATAGGGTACTTGGGGTCCAAAGCAAGAGGTCAGATCCAGGCAGTGATCCAGAGAAGTCCAGGTATGGGCAGAGGTTAGGATCCAGAGAGGCAACCCAAGGACAAGCAGGACAAGGAAGACAAGAAGGACAAGATGAAGGCGGACACCAGAAGAGGCAAGGACAAGGCAATGAGCAAGGCAAGGAACACAACGACCCAGAAAGCAAGGAACACAACGACGACAGAAAGAAGGCAAACACAGAAGACAAAGTAGCAACATGCACTGAGGGCAAGACACTCAGGAGACCTGTTGCAGAGGAAGGGAACACCAAGAGAAGTGTACTTAAATGCCTGTCAGCATCTCATAGCAATTCCTGAGCATTTCTACTAACGTGCAACATGCATAGCTATGTGCGCCAGTGCCTAAGGCGCAGATTGTCGGGGCCCCATTGTCTGTATTCCACCCTGATGCGGAGGCTGGAGCCCGGTAAGTTTACTGCTTGGCTGACAGTACTCACGGGCAGTGGGTTCTATCATCATCTTTTCTGCCCTTTTCAGCTGAATTTTGTTAATTTCTTCACCCACATCTTGGAGATGTTCGGATGACATTCCTATTTCCTTCTGCCAACCTGTCCTCTATTTTAAATGCCTTATGGCATATGATTTGCATTTTCAGTTAGGATCCTTTTTTCTGACAGACTGATCTGTTGAAACTTTACTGCCAACGCACCAAGGAGTTTTATGCACAAAAATGTAAGTACAACAATGCATGTGCAGGTTAGCATTCTCATGTAAATTATACACTAATGATGGCATTAACTATTATCCAATGCAGAGTACTGCGCTGGCCTACCTCATGTTTTCTTAGCCCTGCAGCCTTAATTCCTATTCCAAGGTGGAATAAAGTTTCCAGGGCTAATTAATGTTAGTCTATAGACAAAAGCTGGTGACAGGAAGGGTAATCAGGATTTTATGCTCAGGAAGCTAATGGTATGCTACTACATCGAGAGTTAAAAATGCACAGCTCAAAAAAGCACACACTAAGGGGTGAATTTTCAGAGTTGTGTGTACAAATTAGTACATACAAATGCAAGAAGCTTGTACTTGCATAATCTGCATTTTATAAAAAAGTTAATGCACATAATTTACATTTGGCGCACCTATATACACATGCAAAAAAGGGGTGTTCCAGAGTGGGGAGCAACAGTCACGCACATAAGTAGCAATTATAAAAAAGACACACACATGTACGTTCGGCAAATCTGCGTCATTTTACACCTGCTAATTATCTGGTGTAATTGTCATCAGACTTGTTTATTGAGTATTATTGGGTGGGTGGAAGCTCTGGGTGAACTGGGGGGGGGGGGTTAAGGCTGAAGAACCAGGAGGGTGTCCATCATCTGGAGAAAGAGTGGACAAACTGGTACAGTAATTGATAAGCTGGTTAATTTCAAGTACGCATGCATGTTTTAAAATATGCCAACTTAAGCTTGTAAATTGGGTTTTATGTGAATAAGTCCTACTTTATTTCCGCGCATAAATTTTGTTTAAATACGTTGGAAAAGTATGAGCTTCTAATGCAGCGCGTGTATTCGTGAGTAAGCATACATACACGCATATGCTCTGGGGTAAAGATACGTGTATTTTATGACACACATGAGCTATAAAATACTATCGTAGATCCACAGGCGGCCATACGCCGCCACACGTAGTTTGTAGGTTATCCTCTTAGTGCACACAAAAACATTTTCTTCTGATCTGTACAGAGCTGGGGAGTAGGTTACAAGACGCAAATAGGTTGGAGTGGCTGAGAGCTTGTGATTGCTTATTTTGTATTTGGTAATGGGATTTTTTTTGTGTTTGGTGGTATACTGCTAACATGCAGTTTCTGTGTGTTCCAGCTTCTTCCATTTTCCCAATAAGAAACGTTTTGCTGATAATAAAATTTGTATTTTTAGTTCACCTTTCCAAATAATGCTCAAGGAAGCTTACAGCATTTTTTAAAATTCTGGTTCAGTAAGTCCCTGCCCCCAAAGAGCTTACAATCTAAGTCGGTACTTAAGGCAATGAGAGATAAAGCAACTTGCTCGAGGTCTCTACAAGTGTCAGATGAGTACAAGGATGAAAGGTTGCCAAAACCCTTACAGCAGCCCTGGGACACACATGAATTGGCAAGAACAAGAGCATAAAATCCAAGACTAGGAAAGGCTCTTCCTGAATCACAAGCAGCCTTGTGTACGGGGGTGGTGGGGGTCTAAGCTTCTAGCCTGTTTACTTTTCATTCCTTTCTTCCTTTGCCTCTCCTCACACCTTCTCACTACGGACTTTTTCCTTCTAAAAAGGTGCCTTCTCTGGTCTGCCGCTATCCTGCAATCATTCTTTTTCTCCCTTCTAACAAGAGAAGTTTCTTTTCTGCTCATTAGCCCCAGTAGGCTCTCCCCTCCCACCTTCCCCCATAATCTTTCCTACCCAAACTGATTCCCAGGCCTCCTACCCAATGAGAGAACAGAAGAAAGTGCTTCGTGGTTTGTCTACCTCCTAGGGTCTAGACTCGTTTGAACCTTGCAGGACACTGCAGAGGGAGGCCACAAAAAAAAAAAAAAATCATGTGAGAAAATATTTTTCACCAATAGGGTAGTGGAATCCTGGGCACGTGATGCAAGATTCTAATGAGCTGCTGCGCTAAAAAGGATGCGCTGAGAATAAATTGTGCATCCCTGGCGCTCAAAAGCATCAGGAACCCAGGAGACGCAACTGTGCTTCAATGCCAGCTCAATACCAGCAACAATTATCACGACGCATATAATTTACCTGCACAATATACATGGCCTGGAGAGTGTATATTGTGGCCCCCCTCCCCAATTGTTTTTCATAGAGCCTTTAATTTTTAATAATTTTTAGTCATCGCAAGGAGTAAATCTCAGTATTGCAATGATATTAAGTAGGAGGAACCACAGAAAAGCAGTATTTTGTGGGTTTTTTTTTAGTTGAGCCCTTGACACGCAGCAAGATTTTACACAAGCTCTGGGGCTGGCATTAAATTTGAAATGTTAAAAAGTGTGAGGGTGCACGTGGATTTTTTGCATTGTGGGTAATAGCTAGTAATTTATTTATTTTTAACTTTTATATAAAGACATTCCTGTATAAAATACAAATCACACCGGTTTACAATAAAACATAACTTTGCCTGTGAGCGTTACATAGAACAATTAACAAATTATACTAAAAAGCATACATTACCTTTGTCAGAAATGTAAAACAATTATAAAGAAGAAATTGTTAAGGGATAAAAGATAACAAGGGGAATATTTAAAACTAGGGGATGCACGAAGGGGTGCACAAAGGGGAATGCCCCTTTGTTGCACCCCTTCGGCGCACGACGCACGGTGCCTGCTGGTTTGGCACTTTTAACGGATCAGTTCCGTGAGCGATGACATCAGGGGAGGGGCAGGTCCATTTACATGTGATGAGGCCTTTAGCTACACGTTTGTTTGGATGCACTAATCCCCTTATGCATCGGGTGTTAGCCTAGCACGTCCAACCATGGGTTAACCTGTGCGCTAGGCTGAGAGCACTATATTGCATCAGCCTGAAAAAGGTCAATATTCAAAAGGGTTTATCTGGGTAACTTTCAGGTTACCCAAAGAAACCCTACGATTTTAAATTCCTACCCCTCTGGATAAAAGTTACCCAGGTAAATTATTACCCGGGTATAATTTATCTAGAAAAATGAGGAGGCGGTCATTTTTTAGCAAACCAAAGTTATCTTATCAGCTTCACCAGATAACTCAGATATTCAAAAGTTCTATGGGTAAGTTATGTGAGAAGCAGCCCTAAAGTTATCCGAATAATTCTGGGTTTGTCCAGGTACACAGAGTGGTTCAGTTGCACCACTGAATATACAGTGTAGGTTCCCCAAGTACATATTTTCATCTCAAAAGAACCTTAATGTCTGGCAGTGGAAGAAAGAAAACCAGAGAATGCATAAGACTTTATCTAAAGACATTCTCTATTTGTTGTGTTAACAATCAGTAGTACTAGCTACTAGGGATGTGAATCGTGTGATCGATCATCTTAACGATCGATTTTGGCTGGGGGGGGGGGAGGGAAAGTCATGGGTTTTTTTGTTAAAATATCGTAAAAAATCGTAAATCGGGGGAGGGCGGGAAAACCGGCACACCAAAACAACCCTAAAACCCACCCGACCCTTTAAAACAAATCCCCCACCCTCCCGAACCCCCCAAAATGTTTTAAATTACCTGGGGTCCAGTGGGGGGGTGGTTCCGGCGCGATCTCCCGCAATCTCCCGCTCTCGGGCCACGGCTGTGTTAATAGAAATGGCGCCGGTGGCCCTTTGCCCTTACCATATGACAGGGCAAAGGTAGCGCCGGCGCCATTTTGGTTCCTGTCACCCGAAGTCACGAGTGCAGGAGATCGCTCCCGGACCCCCGCTGGACCCCCAGGGACTTATGGCCAGCTTGGGGGGGCCTCCTGACCCCCACAAGACTTGCCAAAAGTCCAGCGGGGTCCGGGAGCGACCTCCTGCACTCGCACCGTATTGCCAATATTCAAAATGGCGCCGGCGCTACCTTTGCCCTCACTATGTCATACGACCCGTATGACAGTGAGGGCAAAGTGTCATACGACCCGTGTGACACTTTAAATAGTCAAAAAACGATTCACATCCCTACTAGCTACTAACTTGTCTGTATACGGACTCTACAGTTTTTGCTTTGGATCTTATGTCTAGGTCTCCTTTCTTTCTGGTTCTTATAGATTTGATTTATTAGATTATGCCACATTTGTAGAATAAAGGGCATTGGGGTATTATGGTCACCATTTGTCTTTAAAAATCTCCTTTTTAAATTGTTCATGATGTATATCAGTGCGGTGCTTGCATGGGGTTCAAATGAGGGTCAGACCACAGTGGAAGGAGTGGCCAAGTACTTTGAGAGAAGCTTTCAAAACCTTTAAACACTAGTTTGTCTCATGAAAATGGATAAGCAAAAATCCTTGTGGTTTTGGCAACCAAAAAATTAGTGTTTTGGTTTGGCCTTGGTTTTGCGACAATTTGATTGTTTTGTGTTGTTTTTGGATAGTTAAAAACTAAAGAAAAACACATATAAGACTTAATTGTCCAAAATTGTGTGAACTAGGCCCTCCCTTTAGCATTATGAGCATGCAGATGGATACGAACGAACATCATACCAATGCTTTTTGCTAGGTCACAAAGCACCTTAAAATACACAAAGCCGTACATACACACTATTCTACACCACATTTTAAAAAATGTACGTACATCATAATTTAAAACTGTCAAATGTCACATAATGCAGACAACTTAAGTCTGGACTGTTGACCTCAAGGAGACTAGAATGCAGAGGGGACGTTAATAGGCAGACATAAAAAAAAAAAAAAAAGTTACAGCAAGAACATTTTAATAGCTGTACATATCCTTACAACCTCTGTTATGATTATGTAGAACATTATTATATATATAGCCTACATGAGAAACCCAAATCTAGAATTAGCAATGTGTGGCCAAAAATAAAAAGGTGAGAAAGACAGACATTTGCCTTTAGATCCCAAGGAAAAGCAGCACAATTTCACATTTATGAAAAGGAGAAATTCACTACATGCACATCATTGTATCATTTGCTTGTTACAGTAGTCTCAGCACACACTTTCAACTCAACATGAAAGACAAAGCTTCATCCCTCTTGCTTTTTTAATTACAGAAATGTATTCATCCGCTAGATTTTCCCCGTTTCTGGATCTATGGCAAAGAAAACATGGAGACAATAGTATAATGCTGTTGCACATCCTGTCCATAAATGGAATGTCTCAGTATTTCCTACTGATTTGCTTAGTTTATTGTCGTCATCTCCAGCGTCCAGAAGTAAACCCAAAATTCTTGGCCTATTGGGTTTGGTGTATCTGTTTAAAGAGATTTTATCTTTCCATTATCACTGCACACCGTCTGGATTTCACAATGTCATTTACAATTTTCCTCCTAGTAACATAACAAATAATTAAGGAACTGTTCTCTGCACCAAAAGATAAACCATGCATCTTTATTAGATGCTAAAAGTCAAACAAGTATTTCTCAGTATGTGTAAATGACGTATGGGATCCACGGCTTTGTCAATTTAAAACAACAACAAAAAAGAAACCATCAAGGGAGATAAATAGCCCACTAGTAGGAGAAACTTATCTATTAATTTTGTCCAAAGCTAACCTGGCTGTGCACCCTGAATGTCTTCTGTTTGGCTAGATTATCTCATGGCTCCTACACAAAGAACTTCTTGGGCCCAACAGATAGCAGCTGTAGGAGCCTAGAAATGCATTGTGTACAAGCCATGTGCAACCCACGAGATGCATAAACCAAAAACTTTGATGGGTTAAGATTCACTGGAGATAGCCTAAATCCCTGCACATGTCAGAGAATTATGAAGATTTTGAAATGCAGAAACACAATATAAAAGCAGATAAGGACCAGAGTGTCCCATCTCATCTGTCCCAATTATTTCCTGTTGCAGTGCCATAACCCCAATTATTTCAGGTTGTCCTTATAAAAAACAGAAATTCACTTGCATACTACAGAATCTGAGAAGGTGAGGCACTTACAAAGTTATGATTACATCATCACTCAGAACATGGACATATCATGTAAGGTCTCTGTTATTCCAAAAAAATAAAAGATGATTGCTAACAAATGTAAATATGCATATTCAGCTACCACCCCTGTGACATAGTAAGGGCATAAAATAGGGATGTGCAGCAGAGATGGATTCAAAATGGCGCCGATATCTTTGCCCTTACTATGTCACAGGTCGGCCTCTGTCACATAGTAGGAGCATAAGATGGCGCCGGCCGTCCATTGCTCCTACCATGTGACAGGGGCCGACCAATGGCATGGTAGCCCCCGTGACAGAGAGGGCAAAGGCTATTGGCGCCATTTTGAAAACCGGCAGCCAACAGCCCAAGTGCAGGAGATCACGCCAGGACCCCTGCTGGACCACCAGGGACTTTTGGTAAGTCTTGGGGAGGTCAGGAGGGTGGGGGGTTGTAGTTAATTAAATTTAAAGGGTTGGGATGGGGGGGTTTTGGGAAACAAATACATACGTAACTAATGAACGGATCGGGGTCCCCCGAGAACGGATGCAACGGATTTGGCTCCCCACGAATATGAATACCGAATGGGACTAATCCATCCCTGCTGCACATACCTATTTTATATCATTTCATCAGGGGTAGTCTTGATAGACACATGGACACATTTAATTTAACCAGGCATGTCCCTTCAACTTGGGATGGCTTCTCTTAGACATTTGACCATATCTTTTGACATCTGAAAAATTAAAACCCTAAATTTTAATTTTGAAATCAGTTTGGAAATGAACAGGAAAAGAGGTCTGCAGGTGTACAAGATACTTGGTACAACTTCACAGCAAAGAAGAAAATGACAGCAAATAAGTAGGCAGCCTGGTAAGTACATC
The DNA here is from genome assembly GCF_901001135.1 of Rhinatrema bivittatum. Lineage (NCBI taxonomy): Eukaryota > Metazoa > Chordata > Amphibia > Gymnophiona > Rhinatrematidae > Rhinatrema > Rhinatrema bivittatum. Next base: position 316,887,579 of record NC_042619.1, on the reverse strand, counting down.
AGTGTCTGTGTGTTTACTCCCTATAATGTTTTCAAGTATATTTGTATTGTATTGTACAACTAGATTTATATTTACCTAATATATATTTTCCATTTAGAGTTCTGTTTAAACTGTGGTGCAACATTTAAAGATAGGCACATATTTATAATGATATGCAACTGTGTGATGCAGAAAATATAAATATTTTATGTATACGTGGTTGTTGTAACCTTCATTCACGCAACTGAAATAGCACATCTTTCTTATCTGTTCCGAAGGTATGCAGTGGTTCTACAATGAAACTCTTATATTGAGAACCTAATGTCTACACTCGATTCTAGGGAATTGATGATCAGGTGGGATAATTCAAGTCAGTACGGAAGCTATGGAGAAAATTAGTAAATGCAACACGTGATCCAAAAAAAAAAAGCAAAAAAGATGATCTACAACAGTGGAACATATAGAGATCTTGAGCTTGCAAGGGGGAGGGCAAGTTTATGAATTTTGGCAGAAAGTATATTTTCACCCCACCTGAAAAAAATTCAAAGTAACTAGTAACACTATGTCAAGTCTCATCTGAAATCATCTCACATTTAACTGAAGTTACAGTGAATCCCAAGATTTATAGACCCAGAATGGGGCTAGAGAACATTCTGTTCTATCCACAACTAATTTCTTGAATAGAATATCATCCTGTTATCTTGAGTAACATCTGATCACCCACTAACCTCTTCAGCAGATCTTTACACTGAATTCTGCTGCTCAAGGAAGTCGTAGAAAGGCCAGGGATAAAGAAATGTTACTCAGACTCTCAGGCCAATACAGGGCAGTGCGCACTCTTAGCCGGCATTTGGACGCGCGTTTTCGATGCGCTAGCTTTACCCCTTATTCAGTAAGGGGTAATAGCGTGTCAAAAATGCGCGTCCAATCCCCTGAAACTAATAGCGCCTGCAACATGCAAATGCATGTTGATGGCCCTGTTAGTTATTCCCGTGTGATTCACTAAATAAAATGTGCAGCCAAGCCGCACATTTTACTTTCAGAAATTAGTGTCTACCCAAAGGTAGGCATTAATTTCTGCCGGCACCAGGAAAGTGGACTGAAAAGCTGTAAAAATTGCTTTTCTGTACACCCTCCAACTTAATATCATGGTGATATTAAGTCTGAGGTCCAAAAAGTTAAAAATAATTAAAAATAAAAAACAAAAAAAATTTAAAAATCACCCTGCGGCTTGCACACCGGACGCTCAATTTTGCCGGCGTCCAGTTTCCGAACCTGTGGCCATCAGCGGGTTTGAGAACAGACACCGGCAAAATTGATAGTCAGCTGTCAAACTCGCTGACAGCCACCGCTCCTGTCAAAAAATGAGGCGATAGGGACGCACTTGTGTCCCTAGTGCCTCTTTTTACCACGGGCCCTCATTTGCATGTGGGCTGATACAGTAAAAGTCGCGGGAGAGCACGCGATTTAGTATCAGCCCATAAGAAAACTGCTTAGTGGCCAAACCAGACTGGGTGAGTGCAAACAAACAAAAGCTAAAAACACCACAAAACCATGGAGTTTACAAGTCAATAAAGGTAGATCTGAGACTTTGACAAATACGCCATTACTTAAGAGAACAGCAATACAACTGAAAGGTAAAGTTTGCAGTCTTGGTATGATTTTGGATTCTACTTTGGTATGGAGACCCAGATCTCAGTGGCTATTAGGGCTTCCTTTGCAAAAGAAAAAACAAAAAACCCTGACAAATTGAGCAACTGAGCTTTTTTTCTTGAAAAACCAAAAGCTGGCAACCTTTATTGATACTTTCATTTCATCATGCGACTACTGTAATTTCCTATTGCAGAGATCCTGTGAGACCCATACTAGGAATCATGCAGAATGGTGGGGAGGAAGCAGAGTAAACCTATAGGTAGGAAGAGTTCCCCCATAAGGAAAGTGTACATGGCGAGGTCCTCTGATACAAATACTCAGACTACCTCTTAGGGTGGGACTTTTTTGTTTCCCTTCCAGGGGCAGTAGGTTATGGCTAACCCCTGATTTTTCTAACGGCTCCATGGAACCTCTTTTTTTGAATATGGGGGTTTCTTTCTGCCCTCTCTATCCAGGTTATATTTTTATGCTGTTTTAAGTTTTGAATACTCATTAGACTTGGTTCAATTATTTTATTTGTTGCTCTGACATCAAAAGGGAGAAGTTCCTTCACTGAGAAGGAGACTGCGGATTGTCAGTAGCAGAGGAGGGATGACATAGCCATCCAAAAGGAGAAGGAAAGAGGGGGGAAAAAGGAGTTGAGGGGGGGGGGGTGGACCCCCCGCCCATAGGCCCATTAATTATTTACTAGAGATTTTGGAGAAAAAGAGTAACAGGAGTATCGTTCTGAAGGGAGAAGAGAAGAATAACTGGTACCACTCAGGAACTATGGGGAGACTAAATAGTATGGGAAGACCGCATGGAGAGGTAGGAGAAAAATCTGTAAAAGTCGATTTCATCTTCAGTGTTCACCTATATTGGGGGGGGGGGGGGAATGTACTAAACGGTATATGCCAATGGGATGGAAAAACCCATCAGTTTGAAGACTATTGAATTCACCATCTTAAATTTTAAGACCATTCAAAGTCACAAAATTATTAACAATGAAAAGTGAACTAAATAGCTATAAAAAAAATAATAAATTATTTCACATCTCAGTAAAAGTAATGTTGAAAGCAATGTTAGCTTCCAGTGTGCTTCTTACTGCATAATGACTTTAACCATCATTAGTGTTGTTATCAGTGCTGTTATCATTGCTGTATACACAAACCTGTAACTGGGACTTAAGTGTTGCGATGCTCAGGAACGTTTACCACCTAAAACTGTATTTGAGATATGGCCTGAGGAACCACTATCCTGGTTTAACCACCCCAGAGGATACACCATATTTAGATTTGATGAAAATGGGCATGAAAAAGTTAAAGCTTGCACAAAATGTAGCAGCTCGTTTATTAACTGGGGTTGGTTATCATTAGGGATGTGAATCGCTTTTATAGCGAATTGAAATATCGTACGATATTTCTTAATTCGTTATATATCGGATAAAACATGAAACGAACACTTTTCCCCCAAAATTTTCATGAAAACCATTTTTCAGGTTAGTGCATGCTCCCGTTAGTGCGCACTAAGCCAAAAAACGATTTTTTACTACAAAAAAAAAATGCCGATCTGCGGGAAAACAAGATTTTCCCGCAGCCACACGAACCCGAGAGTGCAAACGATCGGGCACCCAATGCACATCCCTAGTTATGACCAATATGATAATGAGCCCAGTTCACACACCCCCCTCTCTAGTGTTTATAGCACCGATGTACTTTAAAAACTTGTTTTGACTCTTTATTTACTCTTTTTTTTATTTTGTGGCATGCTAAGTTCTCTCATTCCTCATGGCACACCAAGTTTGCATGATTCTCACTATACCCCCTTTCCACCAGCATGAGAAGAGTAGCACGTTTTACCTATTTCTGAGTCAATCTGCCCACTTCAATCTGACATCTGAATGTGCGGAATCACTGGGTCCTGCAAGACTATAGGGCCCCAAGCATTCAGACTGAAGCTGGCCTACACAGCTAAGAAGCGCTGCTCCTCTCCTGCCAGATGGAGGGAGGGTAAGATCCCAGAGTTCTGGGGGGTGAATCTAGGACACTTGCTCTGGTTAGCGCTGACAGTGAGTGAGCAATTCATTCTGGGAGGGGGGAGGGGGCAGTCTGGTGGAAAGTCGTACTAATCCACTCTCAAAATATACCTAAAAGCACGTTCTTTAAGTTTTATCACCACAAAATATTTTTGAGTTCAGTAAAGAAACTTCTCAGCTGAAAGGTACGTCCTGCATATAAGAGAATTAATTATACACCAGAAAAACAAATAAAAAATAACCAAACTGTAACTATTCCAAATATGTAAATTGTATGTGGGAGACATGCCTAGGGGTAAGGGACTTTGAACTGTGTCTCAAGATATTTTATACTGATGAGTTATTAATATTCTCTAGCAAGCAATAAGTTTCCAACCTTTGTGTCTCTGGGCTGCTTTTCTGGTTCAATGTCTTTTTTCTTGTTCACTGGTCATCTGTTCCTTTTTTTGCTTTCCCTTTTCTCTCTCTCTCTTCTGTCCTCATTCCTTCTTCTGGGTTTCTTTCCTGCAGAGTGGTTATTCTAATGCTTTCTCTTCCTTCAGTCTCTGCTCTTTCCCTGATGCTCTCCTTTCCTCATTCCTCCTCTCTCCCCTCCATTAACTCCCAGAATTCTCCTCTCTCGGTCCCATCACCAGCTCTCCCCTTTCCTAGTCCTCTCTCTCTTTCTCCTCCCCTCCAGCCACACAATACCTGGTCCTCTCTCCCCTATCTAGTTCCGTTTCTCCTTCTCCCTACACCACCATCCTTGGATCTTTCCCCATCTCCGTCTTCCAAGTATCTGGTCATGTCTAACAGGGTCCTTCCTACATTTGTCCTCTCACCCAGTCCCTTATCCTCTCTTACCCCCCCCCCCCGAAACTTCTTCTCGGCCAGCAGGACTACCAACATCTAATGTCATGTCCTCCACCAATAATTCACACCCCTTTCTCTTCTCCTGCAACATTCACCACCTTTTGCATTGCCCTCAAAGCACACACACCTTTCTCCATCCTCTTTCAACACTCACCCCTTCCTGTCCCACAAATTATTCTCGCCTGACTGGAGCTCCAAGCAACCCCCTCCTCTGCTATCAGCTGAGTCCTGAGTCCCTGTAGCATAAACATGTAAGGCCTGGGGCCACAATTCGCCACCCAGAATTAAGCAGAGCTAGTGGGCATCTGATGTGTGTGTGTGTGGGGCTGAAGCAGGGAGCAGAGGCTCTTTTCTGCCCATTCACTGCTGCAGTGTGAGCTCCCTTCTCCTGCCCCTCCCTGCCAATCTCTCTCAGGGCTGTCTGGTTGTTGTGGGGACAGGAAGGCAAGTGGTGGAACAAGCAACAGATTTGGGGCATTGTCCAAGTGAATCCAGCATGCCACTCACGCTGAAGCTGCCAACACTGCAGCACAGGAAGAATTTTCTCAGGGCACACCAGTTAAGACGCACTGGACTAGAGTATTACGTTCAGCACAGGAGACTTCATTGCAAGTACCTCCACTTTCCGCCATAAAATCTGCTAGAACTCAGGAGCATGTATTTTCATGTTATGCTCCCCAACAGTGGAATTCATTACCTAGACAGGCACATCTATCTATGCATTCAGTATTTAGAAGTTTGATTACAACACTTTTTTTTTTTAAGTCTTTAACTGATATTTGGAATTTACAAAGCTTTTACTGATTCTTTTACTTTTTTTTTCAGGTTTTTTAGCTTTTAAGGACTTATGCTCAACTGCTGATATTGTGTTTTAATTATCTGATTTAATGTTTTTACTTGTTTAATTTTTGCTAATTATGATCTGCTAAATTAACAACCCTTTTGTTGCTGTAGCGAGTTGAGGTGGACCCTTGGGCCGGCCTGACGGAACTGGGGGTTCCGTCGTGGACAGGCCGGGAGGCGGAATCAAGCTGAAGCACCGAAGACCACTTCACCCTGGAAGTCCTAGATCCCCCTAGGAGGAGCCCGTAGGGATCTGGACCGCTGGGACTTAGGAGACAACGAGAGATGAGACGAGAAGAGAGTCCGAGGGTCGAGGCAGGCGGCAGGCAAGGCAGGTCAGAAGCAAACTGGAATCAAGAGCCAGGAAGTCACTGAAGCGAGGATCAGCCGGAGCTGGAGCAGGAACACAGGGAGGATCCGAGGTCAAGGCAGGAACAGCAGGGCCGGGCAGGAGGCACAACAGGAACAGCGAGGTCAGCAGGAACACCGGGCAACTAGACACTCCGAAGAGGAACCTCGTTGCAAGGCGTCGTTTAGGAGTCAGACACCGGCTTTACTGTGCCGGCATCTGACATCATCCAGGAGGCGGTCCAGCACTTCCGGGTGCTGGACCCTTAAATGCTCTGCCCTCGCGCGCATAGCAGCGTAGGGGCAGAGCCAGCATCGAGCCTCGGCGGCGTCTCCCTCGTGGAGACGCCACAGCCATGCGGCCTAGCAGGCCTGAAGCCCGGCGATTCCGGCCGTGGACTGGAGCAGGGGTAAGTGGGCACAGACCCGATCGCGAGGGACGCGATCGGGGCCGCAACACCTTTTTACATTTTTTTTATATTATATTGTTTTCATGAGAGCTATCTGTATTTTATTGTACTGCAGTAAATGTGCTGCATTTCACTATTATTTTTCACCTTGAACACATTACTGTGAAAAGGTTTATAAGATCAGCCCCAGTTTCCTCAGGTGTAGATTCTGCAGCAAAAGTTACAATTTGAATGATTCTACATAATGAAAATGTACTTTTGCATAACAAACAAATGTATTTTTCCAACTTTATTTATTGTCTTAATTTATTTTGTGCTTTATGGGAATTTCAGGGAGCAATGGGGGCATAGAGGAGAAGATGAGGAGGAAGGACTTGGGATGCTGAGAGGGAGGAGAATCAGAGTTAAGGAGCTAGGGGGAAAGGAAGAGCCAGGGGAGAGAGAAGGACTGGGAAAGGGAAGGGAGAGAAAGAAGCAGCTTCTGGAGGAGAGGGAAGGATCTATAAGTTCTGGCATCTTGTGGGGATCCAGAGAGAAAAAAGGGGAGGAGTCTCACCCATGAATCCAATTTCTCTCTCTCTTCCTCTCCCCATCCCAGGTGTGCCCTCTCATTTCAAGGGTGTGTATACACGCTCTTCCCTAGCAACATTTTCACACCCCGATTCTCCAATCCCTCTTTCACACAATCCCCTATCCCACAGGTCCTCTAGTAACAAAATCCCAGGTCCCCAGCTCCCAGGCCCTCTTTTCCAGAACTCCCACCCTGCAGCTCCCAGGCCCCTTCACACAATTCCCCCACCCATTTTAGTGAACCCTGCCTCCCTCTTCTATAGCCTGCCAATCTTTCTTCCCCTGTGCCACCATATGCCTCATCATTTCTGCTGTGCCACCATATGCCTCATCATTTCTGCTGCTCACCATATGCCTCATCATTTCTGCTGCTCAGATCTACATGGAACACCTTACAACCAAGCATGACCTGCTTGGTTGTAAGGTGTTGAGCACCGCGTTGCAGAGAGGATGTGGCTCAAAATTCTGTCGATTTCCTCCTCCTGCAGCTGGATCAGTGCAGAAGGGAGGAAACAGGCCAGGGGAGAAAGAAGAGTGTTGTAAAGCTACCTTGAATGGTGCCTACCTGACCCTGCTTGGTACACAGTCTCCAGCAGCATTTCCATGGGAAGGGCTGGATTTTGCAGCCATTCCCGCATCAAGTAAGACCAGATGCCCTTGTTATATGTTCAAACAATAAAAATGCATTGGAAGGATGGAGCATAAGAAACCTCCAGATGGCAATCGTGAGTTCCTTTCAATGTCAGACTAGCATGTGAAAGTAATGTCTATCTGGGTCACTTCTTATTGTCAATATATCTCCAATATAAACAAATGTTCCCACTTATAACATACCAAAAAGTAGTTGAACCATCATAATAAGCACTATTGGTCAGCTGACCGTCTTTGCTTTATACATAGTCATCTGGCCTTACAATTTTATTTTTTTTTTTTGCTGCATTTAAAACTATTTTTCAAATATATATACACACACATTTATCTTATATGCTTCCATTAATGCTCTCTCAACTCTCTGGACACGAACCGTATTTCACATGTTTATTTCTGCATCGGGGATATTCATCATTTTTTAAGCAGCATTTAATCTATAAAGGCACAGGATAACATAGAATTCATCTTGTATTACATGCAGCAATCTCACCATACATTTTGAGACTTCTTTCTTCAGGTTTGATGCCAACTTCCGGAAGTGCATGGGTTGCCTTTTAACTTAAAATTTATTTATTTTTTTTTTTTATTAAGTTACCAATGAAAATGTCAGCCCTCAATGACATCAAGCAGATATTCTCATTTTTCTTGACACAACCAATCAAATCATAGCAAATCAGAATATTTTCTGATATCATCTGTATCCATCATTGTTAAATTAACAAATACCATTCTATTTCAGCATTTAGACCAGAAGGAATAACAAAGTATAGATCCAAAATTGTTCTCTATAATTCAGTAGTGTCTCCAAAGTGCTTCTGTGATTTGAAGGCAAAACCAGTCAGTAATCCACCATCGTAGATCCTCAAAAGTGTGCAAGAACTCCACACGTTGTGTCACCACTGCTGCTGACATTATTTTTTTCTGAATGCAACTCTTATGTTCTATGAGCCGAGTTTATCATCATAAGAACATAAGAAAATGCCATACTGGGTCAGACCAAGGGTCCATCAAGCCCAGCATCCTGTTTCCAACAGTGGCCAATCCAGGCCATAAGAACCTGGCAAGTACCCAAAAACTAAGTCTATTCCATGTTACCATTGCTGATGGCAGTGGCTAAGTGAACTTTAGCAGGTAATGGACTTCTCCTCCAAGAACTTATCCAATCCTTTTTTAAACACATCTATAGTAAATGCACGAACACATTCTCTGGCAACAAATTCCAGAGTTTAATTGTGCGTTGAGTAAAAAAGAACTTTCTCCGATTAGTTTTAAATGTGCCCCATGCTAACTTCATGGAGTGCCCCCTAGTCTTTCTACTATCCGAAAGAGTAAATAACCGATTCACATAAGAATCACCATGCTGGGTCAGACAAGATCCATCGAGCCCAGCATCCTGTCTCCGACAGTGACCAATCCAGGTCACAAGTACCTGGCAGATCCCATAAAATAGATCTAATTCCTGTAACTCACTCCCAGGGATAGAAATGACGGCAGAAGACGACCAAATGGCCCATCCAGTCTGCCCAGCAAGCCATGCACTCTTTTTTTTTTTTCCTCATACTTGTTGCGCCTGGCTTTTAGTACCCCTTAGTTCCATTTTCCTTCCACCCTACCACCAATGTAGAGAGCAGTGCCGGAACCACATCCAAGTGAATATCTAGCTTAATTAGGGGTAGTAACCGCAGCAATAAGCAGGCTACACCTATGCCTTTGTCCACCCAGACTATGTAATTCAGACCTTGTTGGTTGTCGTCCATATACAGATCCTCTTTTCCACATTCCCCCTGCCGTTGAAGCAGAGAGCTATGCTGGATATGTATTGAAAGTAAAGTATCGGCTTATTTGGTTTTGGGGAAGTAACCGCTAGGGATGTGAATCGTTTTAGGACGATTAAAATTATCGTCCGATAATTTTAATATCGTCTTAAACCGTTATGGAACACAATACAATAGAGATTCTAACGATTTATCGTTATAAATCGTTAGAATCGTGAGCCGGCACACTAAAACCCCCTAAAACCCACCCCCGACCCTTTAAATTAAATCCCCCACCCTCCCGAACCCCCCCCCCAAATGACAAATAACCTGCGGGTCCAGCGGCGGTCCGGAACGGCAGCGGTCCGGAACGGGCTCCTGCTACTGAATCTTGTTGTCTTCAGCCGGCGCCATTTTCCAAAATGGCGCCGAAAAATGGCGGCGGCCATAGACGAACACGATTGGACGGCAGGAGGTCCTTCCGGACCCCCGCTGGACTTTTGGCAAGTCTTGTGGGGGTCAGGAGGCCCCCCCCAAGCTGACCAAAAGTTCCTGGAGGTCCAGCGGGGGTCAGGGAGCGATTTCCCGCCGCGAATCGTTTTCGTACGGAAAATGGCGCCGGCAGGAGATCGACTGCAGGAGGTCGTTCAGCGAGGCGCCGGAACCCTCGCTGAACGACCTACTGCAGTCGATCTCCTGCCGGCGCCATTTTCCGTACGGAAACGATTCGCGGCGGGAAATCGCTCCCTGACCCCCGCTGGACCTCCAGGAACTTTTGGCCAGCTTGGGGGGGGGCCTCCTGACCCCCACAAGACTTGCCAAAAGTCCAGCGGGGGTCCGGAAGGACCTCCTGCCGTCCAATCGTGTTCGTCTATGGCCGCCGCCATTTTTCGGCGCCATTTTGGAAAATGGCGCCGGCTGAAGACAACAAGATTCAGTAGCAGGAGCCCGTTCCGGACCGCTGCCGTTCCGGACCGCCACTGGACCCGAAGGTTATTTAAGTCATTTGGGGGGGGGTTCGGGAGGGGGGGATTTAATTTAAAGGGTCGGGGGTGGGTTTTAGGGGGTTTTAATGTGCCGGTTTTGCGATTTTACATTTTTTCGATTTTTCACGATTTTTCACGATATTTTACCCCCCCAAACGGCAACAATACGATTCCCTCCCCCTCCCAGCCGAAATCGATCGTTAAGACGATCGAGGACACGATTCACATCTCTAGTAACCGCCGTAACAAGCAAGCTACACCTCGCTTTTTTGAGAATGCAAATCTTTTTTTTTTTCTTCCACATTTCCTCTTGCTGTTGAAGCCTAGAGCAATGATGGAGTCTCATTAACCGTGTGTATGTACATTGAACAAGGGTATTATCTCCAGGTAGTAGCGCTCATTCTCGCGAGCCACATTAAGAATCAACAAATATTGAACAAGCCTAATAATTGGCAATACCTATAGCCTATGTCCTCATCGGTAATTTTACATACTCTTACCCACCCCTCTGCTTTTTTTTTTTTTTTGGAGATGGCAGCCCTCCATCCTTCTGCTCCGTGAAGGTGGTATACCATTGGCATCCCGCTCCGTGAATGCAATGGCTTTCTCTAGTCTACCCGGCTAATAACATACTATGGGGACTTTTCCCTCCAGAAACCCCGCTGTGCTAGTCGCCTTGATCACGTCCTCTGGCAACAGATTCTACAGCTTGACAGTGCACCGAGCAAAAGTATTTTCTACGCGCTGTTTTTAATCTGCTGGTTGTTAGTTTCATGGAATGTCCTTTTGTTTCAGTTATCATTTGAAAGGATAAATAACTGTCCTTTATTTACTCATTCATCTACCCGTTCTAGACATCTCATGATTTTAAACATCTCTATCATATCCCCCCTCAGTCGTCTCTTCTCCAAGTTGAAAAGTCCTAACCTCTTTAGTCTTTCCTCATAGGGGAGCTGTTCCATTCCCCTTATTTTGGTAGCCCTTCTCTGTAACTTCTCCATCGCAATTATATCTTTTTTTGAGATGCGGCAACCGGAATTGTACACAATATTCAAGGTGCGGCCTCACCATGGAGCGATACAGAGGCATTATGACATTTTCCTTTTATTCACCATTCCCTTTCTAATAATTCCCAACATTCTGTTTGCTTTTTTGACTGCCGCAGTACAATGAACAGACAATTTCAATGTGTTATCCACTATGACGTCTAGATCTCTTTCTTGGGTTGTAGCACCTAATATGGAACCCAACATTGTATAATTATAGCATGGGTTATTTTTCCCTATATGCATCACCTTGCATTTAACCACATTAAATTTCATCTGCCATTTGGATGCCCAATTTTCCAGTCTCACAAGGTCTTCCTGCAATTTATCACAATCTGCTTGTGATTTAACTACTCTGAACAATTTTGTGTCAGCTGCAAATTTGATTATCTCACTCGTCATATTTCTTTCCAGATCATTTATAAATATATTGAAAAGTAAGGTTCCCAATACAGATCCCTGAGGCACTCCACTGTCCACTCCCTTCCACTGAGAAAATTGTCCATTTAATCCTACTCTCTGTTTCCTGTCTTTTAGCCAGTTTGCAATCCACGAAAGGACATTGCCACCTATCCCATGACTTTTTACTTTTCCTAGAAGCCTCTCATGAGGAACTTTGTCAAACGCCTTCTGAAAATCCAAGTATACTATATCTACCGGTTCACCTTTATCCACGTTTATTAACTCCTTCAAAAAAGTGAAGCAGATTTGTGAGGCAAGACTTGCCTTGGGTAAAGCCATGCTGACTTTGTTCCATTAAACCATGTCTTTCTATATGTTCTGTGATTTTGATGTTTAGAACACTTTCCACTATTTTTCCTGGCACTGAAGTCAGGCTAACCAGTCTGTAATTTCCCGGATCGCCCCTGGAGCCCTTTTTAAATATTGGGGTTACATTTGCTATCCTCCATTCTTCAGGTACAATGGATGATTTTAATGATAGGTTACAAATTTTTACTAATAAGTCTGAAATTTCATTTTTTAGTTCCTTCAGTTTGTCAATCAGGCCTACCACATCTTCTAGGTTCACCGTGATTTGATTCAGTCCATCTGAATCATTACCAATGAAAACCTTCTCCATTACGGATACCTCCCCAACATCCTCTTCAGTAAACACCGAAGCAAAGAAATCATTTAATCTTTCCGCGATGGCCTTATCTTCTCTAAGTGCCCCTTTAATCCCTCGATCATCTAACGGTCCAACTGACTCCCTCACAGGCTTTCTGCTTCGGATATATTTAAAAAGGTTTTTACTGTGAGTTTTTGCCTCTACAGCCAACTTCTTTTCAAATTCTCTCTTAGCCTGTCTTATCAATGTCTTACATTTAACTTGCCAACATTTATGCTTTATCCTATTTTCTTCTGTTGGATCCTTCTTCCAATTTTTGAATGAAGATCTTTTGGCTAAAAAACTTGTCACCTCCCCTTTTTGTCCTTCCAGTTTATAGTAACCCACATGCAAATCTTTATGTAGTACATTTTGAAACGGAATATCTTTATGGATGCCCTTTTTTCAAAAGGGTAAAAGTATGGTCAAGATATATAGATACATTTTTCCTGTGGTCATCATTGGAGGAATTGAATATTTTTATACAATGGTTGAATTTAATAGATCAGCATTTACAATTCACCATAGAAGCTCATTTTGATTGTTTACCATTCCTGGACATTTTGATATACAAAGAGGGGAAAAATTTGGCAACAACTGTGTATAGGAAATCAAAGGATCGTAACAATCTTCTGAGATTTGATAGCTTTCATCCATATAATTTACGTTCAAGTCTATCAAGTGGTCAGTTTTTACGCTTATGTAGGATTTTCTCCAATAAAGAGAACTTTGAAATACAAGCTCATGACCTGTGTCATAGGTTTTTAGAAAGAGGCTATCTGATGTGAGTTATAAAACCAGCGTATTAAAGGGCATGGAATGCTGAGCATCAGTGGCTATTGTTAGACCGTGTAAAGTCAGAAGAAAATTGATTAGTATGCACTTTGCAACACTCTGAAATTGCTCATATCATCATGATAATGTTGCATTAATATTGGTATATTTTATAGTTACATCAGATGTTCCAATAACATTTCTTAATAGCCTTTACAAAGTTTAAGAGATTTGAGTGGTTAGGTCTTATTTATCTCCTTGACCAAGAAAGTACTCATTTGATGGGCCATAAATCCTGCAGCCATTGTTCAATGTATAAGACTACACTGAACATTACGTGGCAGGATTTGAACTCAGAATGTGTTTATAAACTATGGACACACACTGATTGTACATAAAAAAAAATGTGGTCTATGCTGTACAATGCCCATGTGAGTTTCTATATATTGGAAGGATAAAAAGGATGACAGAAAACTCGGCTCATAGAACATAAGATTTGCATTCAGAAAAAAAGAATGTCAACGTGTGGAGTTCTCGCACACTTTTGAGGATTTATGATGGTGGATTACTGACTGGTTTTGTCTTCAAATCATGGAGGCACTTTGGAGACTGTATTGAATTACAGAGTACAGTTTTGGATATAAGAACATGCCATGCTGGGTCAGACCAAGGGTCCATCAAGCCCAGCATCCTGTTTCCAACAGTGGCCAATCCAGGCCATAAGAACCTGGCAAGTACCCAAAAACTAAGTTTATTCCCTGCTACTGTTGCTAGTAATAGCAGTGGCTATTTTCTAAGTCAACTTAATTAATAGCAGGTAATGGACTTCTCCTCCAAGAACTTATCCAATCCTTTTTTAAACACAGCTATACTAACTGCACTAACCACATCCTCTGGCAACAAATTCCAGAATTTAATTGTGCGTTGAGTGAAAAAGAACTTTCTCCGATTAGTTTTAAATGTGCCACATGCTAACTTCATGGAGTGCCCTCTAGTCTATTATCCGAAAGCATAAATAACCGATTCACATCTACCCGTTCTAGACCTCTCATGATATATACTTAGAACTCTAATGCCGAAATACAATTGTATTTGTTAAATTAACAGTAATAGATACAGATTATGTAAGAATACATTCCGATTTGCTTTGATTTGATTGGTTGTACCAAGAAAAATGAGAATACTTGGTTACTGATGATGTAAATTGAGGGCTGGCATTTTCATTGGTAACTTCTTCAAAAAATGTAAGTTTAAAAGGCAACTCATGCACTACTGGGAGTTGGAATCAAACCTTAAGGATGAGGTCTCAAAATGGATGGTAAGATTGCTGTTTTGCTCCAAGCTGAATTCTATATTAACTTTATCCTGTTCCTTTATAGATTAAATGCTGCTTAAAAAATGATGACTATCCCCTGATGCAGAAATAAACACTTGAAACACAGTATATGTCAGAAGAATTGAAAGAGCATTAATGGAAGCATAAGATAAGTGTGTGTGTGTGTATATATATATATATATATATATATATATATATATATATATATATATATATATATATATATATATTTATTTATTTTTTTTTTTTATTTTTATTTTTTTTTTTTTTTTAATAGTTTTAAATGCAGCAAAAAAGATTTTAAAAAAAAGTGAACATTGTAAGGCGCAATGATTATGTATAAAGCAAAGGTGGTCAGTTGACCAGTAGTGCATATTATGATGGTCCAACAGTTTTTGGTGCGTTATAAGTGGGAACAACTGTTTATATTGAAACAGAGAGACTAGCATGTGAGCCATGTGTAGAAACCGTTGGCACTGATCACTTTCAGTCACATACTATATGAAGTCAACACCTCACCCAATTCAAAGAGTAATGTCTCAAGCTTTCTTCCTCAAAGCATCCTTTTGTACTGCATTACATTCCTTTTTTATGTTTTTGTCAGAGGACATAAAAATGATATTACACTCTAAAAGTGATGATTTAGAGAAGGAAAAAAAATATATTCCTTTACATGATTATCACTTCTCATGGTCTTATCTCTTGCAGTGGATGGCTCCACTAAAGTCTGCACTCAAAAAAACCCAAGACACAACAAGCTGGAAACACACTGTCCAGACATGTCACACATTCCCCCTACTCCAAAGGAAGTCACGGAACTCTCTAGCACTTGTTTGCAGCTGAATGTTACAGATAAAAGGATCACATTGAACAGTGCTATTTATTTCATTTATCTTAAGTCTGTCTTCCAGTCTTTCATCTTTTTTCTATCACTCTAAGAGAAAAAAAAGTCAGTTACTCCAGAACCTTAAGCTAATGGAAGGTTTTAAAGAAAATGTGAATAAAAACATTACGATTATAACAAATGCTGATTGAATGGAAGTAAGTACTATGAATTTTACTGGTGACATCCATGGAAAGAAGAGAGACACCCTTATTCATATGCTGTGAACATATGTGGATATAGGGCAGCTGGGAACAGAAAGCATATGATCTGTAAAAAACATGAAGCATGGTTTGAATTAAAAATTATGTCTGCAGCGTGGGGGATGAGTGGATATCTTTGGGAAGCAAAATACTATCCCATATACAATGAGGGGTAGAGTAGAAAAATATCAGGAGAAGACGATGACAATTCCCAGTGTAATGTGACTCTCCGTTCTAAGCAGTCATTTCTAAAGATTTCCAGCTCTATGACAATAGTGAATGTTCTTCATGCCTCTGGCCCCACACATCTATAATCAACATCAGTCATCACAAAATAGATAAGTTTTAACAGGGAATATTGCATTTATCAGACTATAAAGATGCATTGCTCCATCAAAATACAGCATGATAAATACAGTGCACCAGAAAAAATAAATATAACAAAATTGTCAGACACTTCAGGTTTCCTCCTCCACTCCATTTTCTAAGATGGCGCCGGCCGTCCATTGCTCCTACCAAGTGACAGGGGCCGACCAATGGCACTGGTAGCCCCTGTCACAAGGTAAGGGCAAAGGGCCACCGGCGCCATTTTGATTCCTGGCAGGCCAGATGGCCCGAGAACGGAAGATCGCTCCCGGGACCCCCGCTGGACTACCAGGGCTTCAGTAAGTCTTGGGAGGGGGGGGGGGGGGAGGGAAAAATCAGGATGGTGGTGGGGTTTGTAATTAAGTAAATTTGAAGAATTGGGTTTGGGGTTTTTTTTAAATAAATGTGCCCCCCTCCGTGCTAACCCGAAAATGAATTTTTCCCGAATTTTGGGAAAAATCAGTTTCGGGATTCGGATCTCCGAAATCCCGACGAATTAGGCAATTTTGTTGAAATTGCCTAATTTGTTCTAAATGAATGCACATGCGCGAGTCCACCCGATTGTATAAAGTGAGGGAATGTGTGCGCGCATATGCTGAAGCATGCACATCTCGTATTGGAGAAAAAAAGGGGTATGGTGTGGGCAGGGTTTGGGCGTTTTGCAGAATGGCCAAGAAATGTGCACGCCTGGACGTACCCCCAGTCCACTGCAGAGGAGGTTTTCTTCTGCAATGGAGGAGGTGCAAGTTAAAAAAAAAAAATAACCAAACTACAGGCATCCCTGAGGGGTTTAAGGGGTCTGGAGTAGGGCAAGTTAAACAACCAGGGGAGTTTGGGAGGACCTAGCTCTAGCCTGGGCAAACTGGTGGATGAACTGGTGAAACCGGTCATGGCATGGACGCGCGCCTGTTATAAAGTTCCCCCACATGCGCAGCTCAAACCCACTTTACATGGCTGTGTGCGCCCACTTCCAAAATTAGATGCACACATATGCACTCCTAGGTTATTTTATAACACGTGCGCACATGTGTTATAAAACCGTCGCATCTCTGGGCGCGCGCCAACACACCCATGTACATATGCGCCCGCGCGCCCATTTGAAAGTTACTAAGTTTACTAACAAACTAAAGCTTACTTGTCATATGTATAATCAAGTTATAGTGGGTTTCTGACTATGTTAAAATACCATGATTTGTACTTCACAAAATTTCTAATCAACATGCTTTACCTCCAGCAGTTACCTTTCAGGGACTTTCATTCCCTCAGTCCCTGCTTACCCCTACTCCAAACGCTAACCCTATCTCCCCCCATCTCCTCCCCAGCCATACCGGACTGTCGTTATTCCCCTTTCCCCAGTTTCACCCCCTGATGATCAAGTTGGCAGGAGGAGACGGCAATGCATTGGGCTGAATTCTCCTCTAAAGCTCAGGCCTAGCATGTGGTTTCTACGTGTGGGTGGGTGTACATATGTGGGTTATAGTGTGTCTTAGTGTGAGTCTCATGCGTGTGCGTGAGTGCGCTCACGATGCCGGTGGGGAAATGTGCACGTGTCCGAAAAGGTCTGTGGATGGGGGTGTGTGTGTGTTTGTTGCAGTCATTGCCATCGGTATGCGAGGGCTGCATGTGTAGGAGATATTAGGATGTGAATGGAGGTCGGGTGTGTGTGTGTTTGATGGAAGGGATGCAGGACGTGTGTTACATTACATTTCATGCTTCTACCGAAAGTAGTTTACTGTATCAATTATGGAAGGGCAGGGCCAAGATTTAGTCAACAGGAAGGAGCACACCCAAGGTACAGGCACCTCCTTCATACAGGGAGGGGGAGAAAGGTGACCACGCTCCTAACATACTCCTGCTGTTCTCTCTGTGCCCTTTTCACGTATGCATACATGGTCAGTTACATGCATAAATTTCCTACCTGTGTTTTATGCGTGCATTTTCCTGGCTGCAGAATTTAACATTTTTAAACTAATCAGTGCATGCGAACATGAATAAGGATAGAGATAGACACTAATCATCAAGGCATAAGGCATTCCTATGGTAGCTCCCTGTAAAGAATGCCAAAAATACAATAAAAAAAATATATATATATTTTAAGTATGATAAGGAAAATAACTTTAAAATATATATTTAGTATGGTTTCAAAATTATAAACCTGCACAAAATGCACTCGATCACTGAACAAAATTCCCTTCCCGGTCAGATACCTTTCCCCACAACCAGGCTCAGACCTCAGTAATAAACCCTCAAATCATCAGATGACTCTTGGCATTTTAGTAGTGTAACTAAAGACTCACTCACAAGTGTAATCCATCGAGATAACTTCTCCGTTACTTTGTTTCAATCAATTTTCCTGGAATATCCGAAATCGGAGCGGCCTCGAAGGGAACTTTCCTTTGCCCTCCCCTCACCTTCCCCTCCCTTCCCTTCCCCTACCTAACCCACCCGCCCGGCCCTGTCTAAACCCCTCACTTACCTTTGTCGGGGGATTTACGCCTCCCGGAGGGAGACGTAAATCCCCGCGCGCCAGCGGGCCGCTAGCGCGCCAGGACGCGACCTGGGGGCGCGGCCACGCCCCCGGACCGCTCCGGGCTGTAGCCACGCCCCCGAGCCCACCCCCGGAATGCTCCCGACACGCCCCGAAAACGCTGCTGCGCTCGGTCCCGCCCCCGACACGCCCCCCCCCTCCGAAAACCCCGGGACTTACGCGAGTCCCGGGGCTCTGCGCGCGCCGGTAGGCCTATGTAAAATAGGCTCACCGGCGCGCAGGGCCCTGCTCCCCTAAATCCGCCCGGATTTGGGCGGATTTAGGCGAGCAGGGCTCTTAAAATCCGCCCCACAGTGAGGATAAGCAAGGATAGGACGTTAAAGCCCGCGAATTGTGTAGGCTTTGCATAATTGCATCACGAATGAGCAGACTAGTTGAGCCTTGTGGTCCTTATCTTCCAACTATTTTACAAATAGAATGATATATAGTCGGAGCCCCTGGTTTCCTGCAGCAGATATTTCAAGATTCTGTTGCCATTACGTGGCAAATTTGCATACATTTACAATTTAAATGTACGCACATCCTCAATGATTATCTTATAGAAGTCAACCCAGACATCTGTGCTATCACAGAGACATGGCTAAAACATACAGATACTATACTAACAAATCAGCTTCAATCTTATGACCTCTTCTCAGTCTCCAGACCCAGAAAAAGGGGTGGAGGGCTCCTCCTGGCAGCAAAAAAGGGACTAAACATATCTTTACAATATACTAACACCTCCTCTAAACTGGAATTCTCCCTCTTTAAATCTGAACAAATCCAATTAGCTCTCGTCTACGCCCCACCAGGGACCTTGGAATCGGATCCCTCTCCTCTGATCGAGCTTGTAGCCAAACACATTAACGCCGACAAACCCGCTATAATCCTGGGAGACTTTAACCTGCATGTGGACGCTTCCCCACAATCCATCAACTGCGTAACAGTCCTCTCATCACTCAGTCACTTGGGTTTTACTCAAATCGTCAATAGTCCCACCCACAAGGCAGGCCATACACTGGACCTCATCTTCATTAACAACAACTTTACCATCCACTCTAACCCCACGTGCTCGCCAGTTCCCTGGTCAGACCACAGGGTCATTTACACGACCCTTAAGATCAAAAATCCACCACCTAAAGTCTCTACCAAATCCACCATCCATTTCAGGAAACCATGTTCACTAGATCTACTTAGTGAAAAGATATCAGAATCACTAAATCAACTAGATCTCACAGACGCAACCACAGCAACTACCTCATGGATCAATCTCAACAATAAAATTGCGGATCAAATCTGCCCAACTTCAACCAAAACCATACAACCCACATTAGACAACAGAAAACCCTGGTTTACCCCGGAACTTAAATCCCTCAAGCAAACACTAAGAAATAAAGAACAAAGCTAGAGAAAAAACCCGACCACTTCGACACACTCCATATACAAATCCCTCCTCAACACATACAGGAACGCTATCCTTAGAACAAAGAAAGACTTCTATGCAAAAAAAATCCACAACTTCATTTTTGACTCAAAGGCTCTCTTCTCCTACGTCTCCTCACTAACCAAACCATCTCCTCCCACCATCCCAGACCACCAAGCACTCAATAAAGCTAACGAACTCGCCAATTATTTCAAGACAAAAATCACCAACCTTACCCACTCTCTCACAACCAACAACATTCCCCCAACCCACCATCTCATAACCCTACCTCAACAAAACGCTAGTCTTGATTCTTTTGAGCCTACTTCTTCACTGGAGATAGAAAATACCCTCAAGAAAATCAAACCATCCTCCCACCCATCAGACCCATTACCAACAAATCTGCTCATCTCCATACCGAACACAATCTCAAAATCAATTTCTGAAATTATTAACACATCCCTTTCTCAAGGCCAAGTACCCAACCAGTTAAAATTGGCAATCCTCAAACCAATACTAAAAAAACCAAACGCCTCTCCATCAGACCCAGCTAACTTTCGACCAATCGCAAACCTACCTCTCATTGCCAAATTGATGGAGAAAATTGTTAACAAGCAACTGTCAGAATATCTGGAAGATCATAACATTCTGTCCCCGGCTCAATACGGATTCCGAAATCTCCTAAACACCGAATCTCTCTTACTATCACTCACAGACACCATCCTCGTCAACCTGGAGAAAAAACAATCCTACTTCCTTATTCTTCTAGATCTGTCTGCTGCTTTTGACACGGTAAAACACACCATACTTATAGACCAACTAGCCAACATAGGTATCAAAGGTTCAGCTCTCAGATGGTTTCAGTCCTTCCTAAGCAACAGATTCTATAAAGTCAGGATAAACAACAAGGAATCTCTTCCAGTCCTTTCAGATCAAGGAGTCCCTCAAGGATCTTCACTTTCACCCACCCTCTTCAATATCTACCTCCTCCCTCTCTGCCACCTGCTCTCAAACCTCAAGCTTACCCATTACCTCTATGCAGATGACATTCAAATCCTTCTCCCGATTTCAGAATCCCTTCAAAAAACGATCAGCTACTGGAATGACTGTCTCCAGCCAATTAAAGACTTACTCTCAAGCCTCAACTTAGTATTGAATGCCAACAAAACCGAAATGCTCATTATCTCCCATGATCCCCTCACCATCTCATCAAGCTCCTCTCAACCAAACTCAATTAGCAAGTTCTCACCTGACGTCAGGGATCTTGGAGCCTGGCTAGACAACCATCTAAACCTAAAAAAGTTTGTAAACACTACCACAAAGGACTGCTTTTACAAACTGCAAGTCCTCAGAAAGCTAAAACCCCTCCTTCACTTCACTGACTTCCGGCTAGTACTTCAATCCATCATACTTTCTAAGCTTGATTATTGCAACTCCCTTCTTCTCGGTCTTCCCACAAATACCATCAAACCCTTACAAATGGTACAGAACGCCGCCGCCAGAATACTCACAAACTCTAATGAAAGAGATCATATCACTCCAATCCTTCGTAACCTACACTGGCTTCCTATTAACCACAGGATCCTCTATAAAGTTCTCACAATCATTCACAAAGCAACATACAATCTTGCTCCGATCATGTTAAGCACCCAACTTCAACCTCATACATCTTCCAGACCAATTAGAAGCGCATACAAAGGCACACTGCAAGCCCCACAGGTAAAATCATCACTGAGCAAACGAGCACTATCTTCAGGAGGCCCCCACCAATGGAACGCGCTCCCCCCAGATCTAAGACTAGAACCAGGTCATCAGGAGTTCAAAAAAAAAAGCTTAAAACCTGGCTTTTCCGCCAAGCCTTCCCGACATGTAATGCTACCTAGTCAAGATTATAAACCCAAATTATGGGATACCTCATTGTTTTTTACTATTATGATTTTTTCAACTGCACTATGATTTTGAGCTCATACATTTCTTGTATTTATACTGTATTTACACTATATTATAATATTACTATGTTTAATTGGTTATTTTGTTCTATTGTTCTATGTAAAGCCCCTACTCTTTTTGGGCATTTCAAAGTTGTATGTAAACCGGAGTGATTTGTAGTTCCTACAAGAACTTCGGTCTATAAAAATCAAAAATAGATAAATAAAATAAATATTTTTTACTTTATACCAATAAAAACGTTTTCTGACATGTCTGTGTCCAATTAATTTATTAAACTTTGTTTTATTGTGATTGGGCCTGGGGAGGAAGGCAAGGAAGGGATTTGGGAATGGGTAGAAAGGAGATTGCAGAGAAGCGAAATGAAGACATCTTCGGCAGAAAGGGTAAGGTGGACAGAGGGAGAAGAAGGGGAAGGGGGATTCAGGGAGAAGAAGAAACTGAAAAGGAGGGATGGAAGAGGGATTAGGAGTGGGGATTGAGAAAGGTGAAGATAGGTATGAAGAAAAGGAAGAACAAGGGAGGAATAGGGATGGGGTGGAGAGGGAGGAAAGATTGGAAAGGGTAGAGAAGGAAGGAAGCCACAGCCCCATCTCCTCGTTCCCTTATCTCCTCTTCCAAAGTTCCTTTGATCCTCTCACTCTCCCTCCTCCCACTCACTCTGATTCCTTCCCTCCACCCAATCACCCCACTCATCCTAGTTCCTTCCCTCCAACTGCCCCATAAAGCCCTCATACCACCCAATTCACTTCCTTCTCCTCCTCCCTGGTTCACTCCCTTCCCTAACATATGGCAAGTAAATTTCTCTCAAGCATAGCAACTGCAAATATTCTGAAAACCTGACTCCCTGGGGGACCCCAGGACAGATATGGGAATCACCAATCTATGAATTACAGTACTGGTTATTCACTATAAGGGCAATAAGATTCTAGAATGTTTCATTACTGGAAGATACGGAGACATCAAAAGAAATATTTGAAAATTAATAGTGCATGGTGCTGGTTGCTAGAAACATAGAAGGGCACAGGACAGTCAAAGTGAAAAATATCAAACAATAGTAGTTAGGACGAGCAAATTTCTCTATAATGTCACACGCATGTGTCTATCAAATCTAACAAACTTACGCTAACTTGGTGCCTCAGTTATAATGCTGCCATTTGCGGGATCTCCCTTTGACTCCAGGTCAGCTGGGGCTTGGGATGGAGAGGTGGCGTTCACAGCCCTTGAGTGGAGATAGGGTCACTAACTGCTCCTTAGTGACCCCTAGAGGCTAAGAGACCACATTAGTTGAGTTACAGTTTTCCACCCCTGACTGAGAGTTGTCATGGCAATAAATAAGCTGCATTGGGAGAGAGATATAAAAAGGAAAACTCTGGATAATTGGAAGTGAAGGATCATGGTGCTATAGCCCAATAAGTGTGGTTCAAATAGAGCTGGAAGTTCAATAGAGCAGAAAGAAACTGTGCCAAAAAAAAAACACCCCACCACTACATATCAAATCATCTTTACTGTATTAAGAAAATCTCAACTCTAGTGCTGACTCATCTCTCTGCCTCTGAATGAGTTAGTAAAGGACAGAGTAGCAGAGAATCAAATGTCCCTTCGTTATTCTATATGGCAAAAACTGCATTCTTCTCAACTGTGCCATTACTAAAACTTAATGTGAAATTTTAAGGGCATACCACAAAATTGGTGGCGTCTCCTAGTCAAGATGCAATTTTTCCTGATATAAGTTTCATTTCAAATACATTCCCCCCCCCCGCCCTCATATATATACAAATTTTAAAAATGTTTTCTATGTGCACAAGATTCATCACATTGCAATGGATTCATGCACATCCAAGTCATTTTATTCTGCAAGCATCATAGGCCGGGTGGTCCTGAGAACTGCAACAGGAAAGCCCTGGGCTAGGAAAGACAAGTTACACCTGCTGCATACACTCTGATCTCCTACGCAGGATTGTTTCAAAGGAAAAAAAAAAACCCACCCATGCAGCCTCAGAAAAATAAGACAGGAAAACTACCTGTACATTTTCTTTCTAAAAACAGTAGTTATTACCTTTGGTCCCCAAAAGATTTCCTGTCCCCTTGCTCCATTATTACCTCAGTTGACTTCTATGTTCTCCAAAAACGTGCTCTCTCTTAAAACGTTTACATTTGTTTTGAACGACGGTGTGCCAAACACATTCTACCTCTCTTTGCTTCCTTTATTAATCCGGTATCCTGACCTGACTGCTAATGTTTACACAGTTTTCATATTGCATGGAAGTGGTGCAAGCTCAGCACCTCCCAGAAATGAAAAAAAGGTCAACAAGTCTGCAGCTGATACTGTTTTACGGGACTACCTTAAAACACTTCAGGAAGCTCCAATCCCTTCATCAGGTTAAAAAAAACCAGCAGTTCAAGCAGTGGATGAGGCTGATCAAATATACACGTATGTAACTGGTTGCATTATTTACTACTTCTTTCTATCATGCTACAAGACAAACATAACATTGCACAGAAGAGTCTGTTCCTGCTCTGTGGAGCTTACAATCCAGTCAAAAAACTGACAAAAACATTTCCTGAAACCTCTCATTTAATACTGTGAACTTTTGTTAAAATCAAGACCGCTAAGATATGGAAGAGCCACAGTTTGGGTTTTTTGGTTTTTTTGGGGGGGGAGTTTAATTAACATTTTATTGATGTTCACACCATCCATAAATACAACATGCAAGAAGCATAACCATTAAGTCACCTCTAATAGGTGGATCTTGAGATGGCCAGGCTCAGCTCCCCTCCCCCCCTCAGACTTGGATCGCTTCCCTGCTCTGACCTCCCTGAGCCCAGGGACATTTTTTTCTGAAACTGATCCTGCCTTCCCCATTCCCAGCCCTCTGCCACAGATTTCAGGGCAGAGCCCGCTCCATGCCTGCAGACTCCACATAAGACACTTCCACTACCTGCAGGCCCCATGCCGGGAGTCCTGGTAGCTCAGCAGTCAGCAAGCATCTCCCCAACTCCAGGGTCACAGTCATACCCTCAGCCTGGAAACCGCACAGTGTCTCCTGTGGGACAAAGGGGGAATGATTTGTTGATGTTTTGAGAGCAGGGGGGGGGGGGGGGGAACAACGTTCCCCTCCCATTCACGACCTAACCACAGTCGCCCTCAATAATCGGAGCTGCCTAGGGAAAAAAAAATTGTAAAAAGAAATTTTCAGTCCATGGCATCACACACACACACACACACACACACACACACACCCACACTACCATAATATCCACCCTCTTCCCCAGCCTTCTAACAAAATACATTATTTACCCCAGGGACCACAGGGCTGGCAGAAAAGGGCTGATTCTACCTGCCCCACCTCCCCGAACCCATCCCAGCTAGCGTAGGAATCTTTACCAAATTTAAAATAAACAATTTTCCAACCTGTGTGTCTGTAGTGAGAGTTTCTCAGTTTCCTCTCTGCCTCCATTCCTTTTTTAAATATACATTTTTCAGTCTTCCTCATTTCTTTTTTATTTCTGTTGTTTTTCCTCCATGTGTATATCACCTCTTATCTGCCCATGGTCTCTCCACAGTGTCTTTAACCTCCTAGTCCTACTCCCTCCCTCGCCCCCCTTCATGCCTCTTCTCTCCACCACAACCCTTCTGTTGCTTTACCTCCACTATCAGGCTCCCCTTTCTATCCCGCACAGCCCCTTTCCCAGCCCTCTTCACTTCTCTCTCCTCCTTTTTCCCTTTACCTACCCCCTCACCCCCAACTCCTTTGCTTATCACAGCCCATATTCTCTCGCCCAGCTCACGTCGCCTCCCTAAGCTCCTCTCCCTCTCCCATAGGTTCACTATCAGTTCCTCTCTTCCTCTCCCAGACATGATTTCCTTTTCAAACAATCTCCCAGAGGTTCCTTTCAGCCCCTCTCACCCTTCTCATAGCTCATGTCCCTCCTTGTTCAGTCTCTCCCTTTCCCTCTATCAGCAGCCCTCCCCATCTCCGCTTGGCACCTCAAAGAAGACTGAAGGCAAGAAGTCTGTCTGCAAAACACGGCTGCTGCTCTCTGGTTCCCCGGCGGCTCATTGGTCATACATTCTACAGCCAACCAATGGGTGGCAAGCGGGGGCTGCAGGAGCAGGAGGAGACATGAGCACTTCCTGTCTTCCTTCTCCTACAGCACAAAGCTTTTAGTTCATAATCAGCAGAGTACAGAATATCGAGGGTGCTCAAGCACCAACAGAGCTGGTGCCTAAGAGTATGCACAAGATGAATTTGCATAAATCAGAGACCCAGGTGAAGCAGATGTCACAGGGTTTCCAAATCTGCTCCTTCTAGTAGTGGTATGGGAACAGTGGCCTCTATGTCAGCTTGCCTGAATGGTCTCCATTTAGACCCTGCCCCAGGAGGTCAGTATATTGTAGGTGTGCTAATGTAGAGTACGAGTCCCCACTGGGAGGGATTGAAAGTTTATATAAAAACCTCTAGAGATGTGCAGAGGGACACCATACATTACATTCGGGATTCATATTCGTCAGGGGACAGATACATTGCATTCGACAAGGGGTGCCCCCGATACGTTCAAGAGTTAATTCAATTTTAGCCGCGAAACGAATAAGAACTAACTACAAATCCCCACCCTCCTGACCCCCCCCAAAAAAAAAAAAAAATTAAAACTCCCTGGTGGTCCAGCAGGGGGTCCAGGAGCCAATCTCCTGCACTTACACCCTCGGCTGCCGGTATTCAAAAAGGCTATCGACGCCATTTTAAATACTGGCAGCTGACGGCCCAAGTACAGGAGGTTGCTCCCGGACCCCCGCTGGGACTTTTGGAAAGTCTGGGGGGGGGTGTGTTTAAATTTGTTCCCTGTAGACGGCCGAATAATTCGGCAAAGATTTGTTGTATTCATGGGAATCACGATATGTTTCGCTTCCCCACGAATACAACAAATATGGCCCTATACGTTGTAGATTACAAATGCACACACCTAAAAACCTCTGCACCCTTGTGATGCAGCAGTAGGAAGGTCCAGAAGACAGAGTTCAGCACCAGGTTTAAACCCAGGGCTGAGGGAGAGGTGTTCATCCTTGCAGATGACACTTGATGGGTCTTGTCCCTACATAGAACAGAGCCTGAAGACGTGATATCCTTTTGGGAAGGGGTAGCTGAAAGGGGAAAAAAGTTCTAGAGCAAGGAGAGGGGGAAATCCTGGATCTCCAGCGAGATCAGAAGAGAAAAGTGTTTTGTGCAAAACCTACATGTAAGGGATTTATCCAGAGACCGTGCCTTGGGAGATTCCAGAGAGCAGCAGCCTGCCCAGGAAAACCTCCAGGAGTGCTGACTGACTCAATTCCGCAGCCAGGGGGCTCCACTGAGAGAGAGAGAGAGAGAGAGAGAGAGAGAGAGAGATATTATGAGAAGATAGTATGCATTAACCAAGAGGTACTAGAGGGCCCAATGTCGACATGGTACCTGTCCTGAGGAGTTTACATTTGTGGGAAGGTGTATGTGAAAGAGTCTGAGATCAGATTTTGTATTTTTGGACTTTGTGTACAGTGTGATGAACTGCCTTCCAGTGTAGAGCTGGACTTTTTTTGTTTTCTGCTACCAGTTTGGTAAAGATGTTTGAACAGCAGCCAGAGTAATTAGTGATTTGTTTGTGCAACTAGACTGTTGTGCAGAATAGCCCCAGCGAGAAACAAAACCCTAAGGGCCTTGAAAAGACTTTTTATCCATGCCCCCACCCCAATGCGAGAATCCCGGGACGTCATGGGGCTGAGCATCGTCCACGATCCTCCCTATGTGCCCCCTATACCCATGAGCTGACTGGGATGTGTGTGTGTGTGGTGGGGGGGGGGGGGGCAGAGAGGGAGGCTACACAAATATATCACGTGTATTTTTATCTATTTCAATAATTTATATTCCACATATTCTGCAGCGGGTTACAATCAGTCACAATTTACAATGACTTATAGTAAACTTCAAAAAAGGAGAGAGTAAAACAAAAATTAAAACTAAAATTAACACGTGCACACCCATAGCAACTCAAATTCCTTGAGATCATCTATTACAATTAATTCTAGATTCAGGTCCTAATCAATTCACATTAGCATCTCATCCCCATCAAGTATCTGCACCACACTGCACTTTTTTTTTTTTTTGACAAGCAGTTAACCATTCCTTGAGCTTTTTTTCCCCCCCTTGGATCGACAGTTTTCTCCTGCTCTTCTGGGCCTCCAACTCAACCAGAAACAGGACTAGCATCTGGCACTATAAGCCTTCATTCACAACTGGAGTGGTCTCTCCCTGTCTTATAAAACCCCACCTTCCTGAATGCGCTTAGTCTAGTTATGCTGAAGTCAGAAATTACCAGAGCCTCCCTCTAAGTCCTTGTTTGAGAGTTTACACCATATTGAGACTGGGCTACCTTCTGTTGGAAACAAGCGACGAGTGGTCGCCCGAACAGTGGCCATTGTCAGGGATGCATGAGCTATAAGTACTGCATGGGGCTTTCAACCTATGAGCACTATAGGAGAAAGTACATATTTCAACTTACTTAAGATAAGTAAAAAGTATCTTGGGAAGTCCGTGGTTTTCGTGAAAAATATTTTTGTATAAAATTAAATGCAGTTGAGAAATATTAATGAACTGAACTGGTGAATGACTGAGTAATAGCGCTGCTTTAAATCTTTGCGCATTTCTTCTGATACTGCATTCAGTTTTTTGGGGGTTTTTTTTTTAATTCAAAAATAAAAGAGAGGGAGGGTATTTAATCTAGTTTTCTATATTTTCACAGATACAGCTCCTCACTAACTTGTAAAAACTAGACTAAAAATCAACCATGGTCCTAGGCCAGGGGCCAAGCACTGTGAACTCTAGGGGCTCCTTCCAGAACCCTGCACTCAAGGGCACTGAACGTGGCCACTAGGTGCCACCCCTGAGCAAGGATGACTCCCCCTCTTCTCCCATCCACTCCATGGGAGGAGAGGGGGGACCACCAGGCCAGCCCCCTGATCTTTCAGAGGTTATGTTTCACTTTGCTCCATCCATCTGGGGGATAGGGAAATACCTACAGTCCTGAATGTGATCCACTTTGAAGTGCTGAAAAAAGTGCAAAAAGCGGAATATAAATCTAAATAAAAATCCACTTTACTGCAGACCTTCAGCTCATCTACGTAACGACCAACCCTCTCTACCAGCCCTCTGCGATATCAGCCACACGTATACCGAACAGAACTAGCCCATGGACTGATTCCGGAGGTAACAGCCCCCTAAGTTACAATGTAGAACCTTTTCAAGAGAAAGCTTTCTATAAGTATAGTTTTTATTCTATGTCAGATATAAAAATGGGGAAGATGTTGAAAAGCTATGGGTTACTATTGGAGAGAACAAGTTTTCAGAAGGACGTAGCAAGGTGCTGCCCAGCGAGATTTGCAGGGCTGAAAAATGACCCCCACTGAGCAGGTAAATACTACTTAGTTTAACTCAGTGTCTGTGTTTAACCAGTTTCATTAAAAAAAAGAATTATAGGAAAACGCTTAAACTGTGGTTGAGCTAGAATATACCATTAAAAACAAGTAAACTAACATCTAAAAAGCCAGCTACTGAACACAGGGACATTTACAGACTGAGTAAGCAGATTGCAGAGGACAAACTTTGGTCTGAACAGAACTGGTGTGTTTAAGAGGCTTCCTTTACGTCAGAAACACAGCCAAGTTAGGTCCAAGCTGCCTCTGCGGTGTACAGGCAACACGTTTTTAACACAGAGCATAATTACACAGTGGGAGCTAAAAATCACTTGGCATTGTAAGCCCTGTGTGTGTTGCTGTGGCACTGAACTTAGAAAGCTCATGGGTGAAGGACCAGTAGTGCCATAGCATTCAGAAAGTAAACAGAGCAGAACAAGGATCCCTTAGCTCCCCGCTGGATTATTCCTGCAACATGGGGGAGCAAAGAGTAGGAATGGAAACATTATGTCCAAAACCTAAGCACCAGCCAAACAGCTTAAGTGCAGGGGAGGGAGAAAAATGTTTCTCTCTGTGCTTATTCACCAATTTTTGTATTGTTTCTTTTTATTAATTTTGTGATTTATGTCTTTTTTGTTCCCCTCCTCATTCAGCATTTTCTTCTTCCCCCTTTTTCCCCTCCTCCCCATCCAGTCCCTTCCCTTATGTGGACTGGTAGCTAGGGACTGCCATGGGCCATGGCATCTTTTCCTTGATGGGGCCTAGTGGCTGCTCCGGAAACCAGGTACAAAATTTTAGGTGCCCAGGATTTTTCTTAACCCAGCTATGAAACCTATTAAGGACTGTGAAGTAAGGTATTTAGTGCCAGGTCCGGGAAGCAGTCCGATTACAAGTCTGGTAGTTGTAATCAGATTTAAGAGTTTATTCCCTGCACCCTAAATACAGAATATATATATATTTTCTTTGATAAAAGCATGCTGTAATTCAGGGCCTTCCTATACCTGTACTGGGGGATCCCAGGATATCCACAATCAATATGTATGGGATAGATTTAGATACACCCCGTCTCCAGTGTATGGAAGTTTCTCCAAAGGATTCACCCATTTGTCCTGTCAAACAGTCTGGCTTACTGGCCGCACAGTCCTGTCAAAATGCTGTATGCAGACACTGAATTAAGGTCATGTGTGTATATCAAAATAGAGACCAATGGAAAAAAAATACCAAGCTCCAGTCGGGACCAACAGAAGGCACATTTCCTGAAAGTGGAAATCAGAGGAAGGTCAAAATAACATCCCAAATTGGTCGTTATGAAAGAAATAGAAATATCCATAAATTTCTGTGCTTTGACGTGACCTAACACGGCAACTACATCTGCCACAAAAAAAACCTATACATTTTGTTTCATGAAACAGTCACGAAAAACATAGCAAAAAAGTAGATTTGAAAAGGTTATCAGACTGCCCCATTACCTATATGAGCTATCAACTTTCTTACAGTTGTCAACTTTCAATCCAGATTTTTAAGGTTTCATAATGAACATCTCTCTTTACTCATACAAACATAATCCAATGACGTATGCAATTATAAAATACAGACATATTCATCCTCGCTCAAAAACGTACTACTCCGGAGCAGCTTTCAGCAGCTTAAAATTGCTAATTAGTGTAAAATACTAGTCCTTCCTGGTTTTTTTTTCTCTCTCTAAATACTAACTAGTCCTGGAGAAAAATAACCAGAGGGTCCTAAAATTTGCTACTGCGTTATCTACTTAAGAGCTCATTTCCCTTGGTACAAAATGCTTTACAAGTAAGTGCAAATTCTCAGGAAATACAGTCAATTAAACACTCTAGCAATATGCAGGGAGGGCTAGGCACTAGTTCCCAATGTGTTATTTGGACAGGACTCACTTGTGATTCAGTCATTTGTTTACTTCCTATTCCAGGGGAATGGCTCTTTAAAACATTATTTCATTTCAAAGGGGGAAGGAAGAGGTCCCGCCCTCTGGCAGCACAAAAGTCCACTCCAATAGAAGGTAAGGCGCAGAGAACCAAAAATTCCAATTAGGTCACTACGAAAGCCGCTGGCCAGCCACTGATAGGACTATGGCAGAAAGACAAAATATCATTCTAATGGCCCAGTTCCAATATTGCAAACCAAAATAATGTTTTTATGTATTTACAAATTCTTAGATTCCGTGACTTTCAATACTGTATTCATTCAGCGCAGAACACGTAATAAAATGCATAAACATTTAACATAAAAATTACAAAACAGCTACTTCTAGTAAAAGTAAAACCAAATTAATTTGCATCCTGCCTCCACAGACATTACTCCATAACATTTATGGAATGCATTCTTTATGGAGAAACTATTCACTGCAACCTTTTAAGTTCCTGGGAGCTCTACTTATCATGGCATGATAAACAATTTTAATGTACTTTTTTTTTTTTTTACGGTATCAGTGCAGGTGCTCGCTTCCTTGGTTCAATAATCTTGTGCCTTGGAATGGGAGGATGAGAAACTTAAGGGGGTGAATTGAAAAATGTTGTGAACCTTAAATTAGGATATCTCCTGTTAATGAAGCATTTTTTTGGCATTAATTGTATATGATAAGATGTTCTAGTTGGTCCAATAAAATTGATTTGAAAAAAAAAATTAAATGTGCAAAAAAAGTCTGCTGAAAAAGGAATGCCTTTAGCTTTTTTCTCAACTGAAGATAATCACATACTGCTCTCTATTCTCTTGGTAATCCATTTCGCAAAATAGGCCCCTTATATCAAAATGCACATTTCTTGTAATGAATAATTGTGTAATGAAGGAACAACCAATAACTTCTGTTTAGCCAATTGTAATCAGATGTACATTTTTAAACAATACACTTTATGAATAATCATTATCTTAAAAACAGCTCTTTGCTTAACAGGGAGCCAACAGAGATATCTCAGGACAGGGTAATTGTGCTACAAATCAAAACACTAGCAATGCTGCTTTGCACCAACTGGAACATTCATAATAAGTTCAGTTTTTTGGCTGCCCCACACACATGGCACTGCAATAATCTTGCCCTGACAATACCAACGCCTGGAGCACCAATCTGAAGTCTTGATGGGAAACATATGCTCATAAAGATGGTAACTTTGAAATACGTGCGCACATGCCCACAGAAACACGTGGCAGGAGCACTCATACGCTGGAATTTTAAATAGTCCGTGCAAGTGCATGTGTGTAATATAAAATACGCCTTGCACACGTGTGTGCTCCTAATGTTAAGCGATTACACAAGGAAACATTCACATATCAGCATATCCAGAATAGTTTTTTCCCTCCTTTCAGCCCAAAAGCTCCTCCCAATGTGATTATTATGTGCCTTATGTTAAGGTTTTCCAGTTGTTTTGTTTTTTAATCTATATTTCCATACTGCATCTTGTTACCCCCCTCCCAGTTGTCAACTCCCTGTTAATATGTATTTTCCAAGCTTAAATGTTCGAATGTAAACCGGTATGATGTCACCCACTAATACCGGTATATAAAAGTCTTTAAATAAATAAAATAAATAAATACACACGCAAGTGAGCACATTTTACAAAATGTGCACGTGAATGAAATAACCAGTTTCACCATGTAGTCCACCAGTTTCCCCAGTCTATAAGTAGGTCATCCAGACCCCTCTGGTTCTTCAGCCTATACTCCCAGTTAACGAAGATCCCTCACCCAGTCAGGTTTGGGCTATCACGAGTTTTATTCTGACTTACACCTGATAGCAGAAAGAAATATGCACAACTAACAGCTCCACACGCACCACGTTCACTAGTTTTAAAAGAGGAATGCCGGCTCTGCCCTGGAATGCCCCTTCCCCCCCCTCCCCCCCAATCCACCCTTTTCACGCATTCATGCACGTAAATTTCAGGTTTTAAAACAAGAGCTGTTTGCTCTCGGCCCATATACTCACGTATATGAGCCTTTTAACACATGCAACTCTTGAAATTTACCCCAAGCATTTTATCAAAAGCAGATCTGCCACCATACATATAATAATCTTGAATCCATCATAAACAGCGAAATTTCAAGTTTCTGTTGACAGTTTAATACTAATTACACAGTTGAAGCATTCATGAAAAATATCTATATTTGTTATAATGACATCCGAAGGTATGATATAATAGAACATAACGCCAAGAAGGTTGGAGCAAATTATTAGGCTTCCAGACATCAAATCAGGTCATGTATCATCATCGGTCTGCAGTCAAATTTTAGTCCAATTTTTTAAAATTTTATGTTATGCATATAAAAGCTATCACTTCATTTATAATTGAGTGACTGAATTATGCCAACAAAAAAAAAAAAAGCAGCAAAACAAAATGTTTTGAGAAGAGAGGCTTTACATCAGGGGTTCAAAAATGCCACAATGTCCAACATTTAGTGGCTTTTGCAGACTTTCATTAAGAGATGCATTAGCACAGAATTTGCATAACAAAATTTTAAAAATTTGTACAATAATTGGACTGCAGACCGATGATGATGTGACCCGACTGATGTCTGGAAGCCTAATAATTCCATTCCAGCGACACTTTCTTACAAGCACTGCTCAATTTAGGCAGTGCCCCATCAGATCTACCTCCTTAAAGGCATAGGGGAAGGCCGGACGTGATTCTATTTTGCAGTACTCTGAATGCCTCTGGCTCAGAGCCCCTGTGCCTTTAAGGTGGTTCTGATGCAGCACTGCCACTCAGGCTGAGCAGTATTTGTAAGCAAGTGTCACTGGGACAA
The DNA here is from genome assembly GCF_901001135.1 of Rhinatrema bivittatum. Lineage (NCBI taxonomy): Eukaryota > Metazoa > Chordata > Amphibia > Gymnophiona > Rhinatrematidae > Rhinatrema > Rhinatrema bivittatum. The sequence goes on along the minus strand of NC_042619.1, from coordinate 316,853,695 downwards.
AGCACATGACTCCCCTAGACAGTTGCCAACTTCACCTAGTGGGGAAATCTGAGCTTGACTGAACTGAAAGATTAACTCCTAAAAACTAATCTCAAATGTAGTAAATTATTCCAAATAAAAAGATTACAAATTTCAGCTTTCTTGTGGTCTCTTTCTACATATCTAAATGACTATATACACATACATAGTATATATGATATGCTAAGATGTGTTTATTGGGTTGTGACTATAAATAACGATCATTAGATCACACTACAAATTCTGACATTTTCTCCCTCAATTTTCAGGGATCTTTCAACCACCATCTATGAGGCAGATGCGATGTCTGACCTATGGAAAAGGCTGGCATTACAGTCGATATACAGGGCTGTAATCCTGGACCACGATTTGTTTTTTTGTCAAATCTCTAGCCTTGACAATTCCCAAGGATATCTTTATGGAGAAAAATACATCAAGGGACATGAAAACAAAGAATCAAATTCTGCATTTTTGGAGGAAAAGCAATAGTATAAATGCTCTAAAATAAATCTAATGCATAAAGTCAAACATTTTCCTCATTTAAACAGGATTGTCTTTTTTTCTAATGATTGTGCTTTATTTACAGTTAACTATGCTGGAGAAGCTGAGAATCTTCACTTTATGAAGCATATTTTGGCCCTTCTAAACTACAAGATTAGTCACCTAAAAACAAAGCAACATCTGTTGAAATCTTAGAACAAGTCTAAATCTGAAAAACTGATTTCAAAGACATGATTCATTTACATTCCAAAAGTAAAACAAAGCACAAGAATATTTTAATACGAAATTTAAATCTGTCTTGTTCAAAGTTTGTAGCAAATAGCACTGATTTCACTGATTCCCGAATTAATACCGCACAGATGGCAGGTACTAATAACTCTGTGTACTTCTGAAATGATATAAATATCTTAAAAATCACATAACTAGTGGGTTTCAAAATATTACTCATATTTAATGTCTAAAAATTCATTTGCAAAAATATGTAAATGATTTATGCAGTTTAATCTCTGTGGAATGATTCAAAATGAGAAAGGTTTTCCATATCCCCTAGGGACCTATCAGAATCCATTTGTACTCTGTGTTGTGGCTGCTGCACAATTACCACGAATTTAAGGACCAATCATGATGTGGTGGTTGTGCAACTTTGTGGATAACCTCAAGAAAGCCCTAGAAGGAGAAAGAGAAAGGACATTGCCCATAAACAGTGTTCCTAAAAGCCACAGAAACATGTAATGCTATATGCTCTTACATAAGCACATTAAAAATACTAAGGCAGCAAACAGAATACACGCATTGTTCAAGCCACTTCTCTTTGTAGAGGTCTTCTTACAAGCAGTTACTTTGATCTACTTGGTTTTAATGTCTACCAATGTATTATTTATATATTGTGTGGAGATAAACTATAAAAAGAAATACATAAACAGATGAGCATGTAAACATGGACCCTCAGCACCCATAGTCAATATCCATTCTTTTGTTCTTTATTTTCTAAAAAGGGATCCTCAGCTATTGCTTGTGATCAAGTTACTATGTGTAGACAAGGTTCCAATGTATTCTACTTAACTATATATGCCTCTTCTACCAGACAACATAACCTTAAGATTTAATTAAATAAGTGATGGATTTAGAGATTTATCTTGTACCAGTCATGTTTAATTGACTTGTAGTGGTTGAATGACTAATATTCAATATCAAAATGTGCCATGCCACAAAAAGCTTTTAACTTCAACAAGAGAGAAATATTTAGTCAACCAGGGTTACATAAACCATAAATCAGCTGCTCTAATTTGAGGTATAATCAGCCCATGCTTTTATATTGCATAAATCATTCAGTGTCCCATTCCATAAGATAAAGTACATGTGTGTGTGTCAAATGTTCTTGCAATATATTACACAATAATTTTTCAGAGAGGAGAATCCCCAAATCTGACCAGATGGTATTTCTTTTCATATGAGTAAGGCAGCCACTTCTCCTCTTGAAGTTAGTGGGTAGAACAAAAAGCCCCAATTGTTTTCATGAAGCAGATAAACCAGATTGTTATTTCAGTATAGAGCTGGAGTGGTCTTCTCTGGGACTCGAGCCCCAAACACAGGCCTGGTTTTTGGGATACCCACAATGCAAACCTATCTCATGCATATTCATTGGGAATACCCCCAAAACTAGGCCTGCTTGTGGTTCTTGAAGAAAAGAGAGGACCACCCCTGGTATTGAATGCCTGCCTCGGTGGTCTTTTAGGAACATCCGCCAATAGATTCCCCTAAACTGAAATTTCTTAGCTGGCTTAACACCTACATCCAAGTACGTATATTGTCAAATACCAAAAAATGCCATGTTAGGAAACTAAATCCCCTAAAATGCCTGTCTTCTATCATAAATCTGTGGAGAATCCACCAAGTTGACCAGCTCTTTCAGCTGATGGGTCTCTTTTGGAACCTTTGTTCTATCTTTATAAAGAAGCTGCTAAACCTTACATTCCATTCATGGATTCCTATCTAATCTGCATATAAAAAGCACTGAACAGAAGACCGTTATTAAACAAAGTCACAATCAACAGCTCAAAAATGAACTTTCTAGGTATGCTCTATGAGCAAACCAGTAGGCTAAACCTAATTATGTCCAGAGCTGTTCCCTGAGGAATGTTCAACTATAATGATTCAATGTTCATGCTAGTTAATAAAACAGAGACTAGAGACCTACTAAAACCCTGTAGGATTTGATTCATGTGGGAGGAGTCTCCTACACAGGAAATAAATTATTCATCTTTGCCATACTATATTCGACAGCCCCAATTCAATCAATATTTGCTTGTCCAAGGAGACTTAGTGCTAGACTATTCCTAAAATATTATACTGGCTCCCATCAGAGAAAGGGTAAAATTTAAGATCATGACCCTGATATATAAGGCAGGCCAAGATGAGGGAGCTAGTTATTTACGAAGGCATGTTCCAAGTCATTTACAATCTGCAAATGGCACCTTGTTCATTATCCCTGGGGTAAAAGATCAAACTGTAGCCTTTTGGATCAGGATGTTTTCAGTGTTTGGGCCTACACTGTGGAATTCAGTACCTTTAGACATCAGGTTGATTACTTTCTTCCTAAATGCCAGATAATTGGTTAAGTAAAGGCATGGCTCTACCCAAGAACACAATAGGATTGATAGTCTGTTCGGGTTTTTATGTTTTTATTTGACTGTATTGTGCTGAGTTTTACGATGATGCTGTGAACCGCTCCAATCACCTTTCTGCACGTGTGGTATAAAAATGCCTGGAAATAGTGAAAAAGTATCTCTCTTCCTGAAGACAAAAGGTTTGCAGCATTTGATGTTTTGCTACCAATATTCTGTGGTGCCCTTGGGTTATTTAGGCTATATCTTCTTTGATACAACTTATGTGGTCAGATACCTGACATGTTTGAGCATTCGCCCTGGTAATGAGGTCAGTGTTCAAATTCTGGCAGAACAATGTGGGGGGGGGGGGGGGGGGGGGGGTAGTCTGCCAGTGAGAAGCTATTACTCAGCCTCTGCATATTGCATGTGGCAATTTTTTTGTGCTTAAATATTTTGAAGTAAGTTATGTTTGAAACAAGTAAGATACTCTACCATTTGTTTTTTTTTTTAATAAAGTGTAGTTTTATTAATTTTTTCTCTTAGGTTTGCCTAACTGATTTTTGATTTTCAAACTGTATGATAATATCAAAGATATTCAATGCAGCAGTACTACTACGAACCAGGAGACCAGGGTTCGAGTCCCGCTGTCGCTCCTTGTGACCTTGGGCAAGTCACTTTACCCTCCATTGCCTCAGGTAGAAAACAGATTGTAAGCCCTCTGGAGATAGAGAACTACCTCCAGTACCTGAATGTAAACAGATGTGATATCTCAGATCGAATGTCTGTATATAAAAAATAAATAAATAAATATCTGAATTATTTCAAATAACTTCCCTTTTTCTTGGCTCTCTCATCATCTGATTTTATTCCTTTTTTGGGGGGTGGGGGAGGTCCTAATGCATTTTAACTTTCTTTAATTTTTAGAAGTATGAACTTTTATTACAGTAACGTATCTCATTTTAAAACACCTCTTTTCCAATTTATTCTCAAGATCTCCATGCTTTATTCAATGGCCACTCCCACCCCCCTCGTTTCTTGCATTGCAGTGGCAATTGCCACTTAGTCTCACTTTCCGTGAAATGGCTTCTGGTTCCCAGCATTCCTCCCAGGGCTGCTGAATTTTCCTGCCTTTTGCCACTGCTAATCTGACATGCATCAGTTTTGTGACTATTACCATGGTATATGCAGTGCCGGAGCAAAATTTACGATCTTACAAGAGCTTGCACTGGCACAAGATGAGGTTCAGAGAAGATGTAGCCTGCCGGGAAAAAGAAAGATGCTTGTCAATGTCTACAGAATCCATCTCCCATGTTGCCAGTAGCCTTGACTTTCATTCTCGTCATATTAGTACAATGGCTGTATAGGTTCAATAATGGGTCAGTCCAGCACCAACCTCAATTTAGTTGGATTCAAACTTGTTGAAGTGACTAAGCAAGTGTTACAGATGTGAGCCCTTGGGCTGTGGCGTGGTTGATGCAACTTAGCTGGTGAACCTACTAGGCCCATGCCGAGAGCAGGCGGACTTGCTCTTACTATATAGTATATAGTAAGAGAAAGTCTTATACATTATACTATATAATGTAAAATAGGGCCGATCTAGCCCTATTCTTTTAGTTATCTGGAAACCGATGTGATATCTCGATTGAATGTCGGTATATAAAATAAATAAATAAAATAAATAAATACTAGGACTGGAGCTGAAACTTCACTTATATCAGCCCTGTTCCCTGCAGGTTGAGCCCTTGGGGTCCAGGGGCCAGCAGGGCTTAGGCAAAAGTCCTGTAAGAAATTGTCTGATGGATGTCAAGTCTCAGGCAGAGGTCAGGGCTGGCAGCAAGCAATGGTATCCAGATCCAGACCAAGGTTGGGGCAGGCAGGAAACAATCCGTATCCAGGCCAAGCTGGGGTCAGGGCAGGTGGCAGTCCAGAAGAGTAATCAGGATCCTTAGCAGAGGTCAGAACCAGGAATCAGGCAGAGACGGAAGGACAAGACAAGGCACAGGCAACCAAGATGTAGGCAGGGCAGACAGGCACGGCAACAGAGAGGCAGGCCAAAGCAAGGAGACAATGAGGCAACAACAAGGAGGCAGGACAAGGCAAAAGGCACAAAGACGAGCAGCAACATGCACTGCAACGCAGGAGGACCTGTTGCTGAGGCATCGGTTAAAGTGCGGCTGGTGTTTAAATCCTCAGCCAATGCTGACATCTTACTGCGCAGAGCTTCTGTTCCTGTTGTAGGGCCTACATCAGCTGTTCGTTGATGTGCAGGAGCAGGGAAGGAAGGCATTGACAGCATCCTTGCCACAGTAGCAGCAACCAGAGGAGAGCGTGACCAGTCATGGAATAGCCTCGTGACCGGCCAAAATAGTACTGCTTCTTCTATCAGAAACCCTCTTTCACTTGTGAACTATCACATGACTAATTCTATGCTGAAACTTTTCTTTCTTGGCTGCCAACACACACTGGGCAAATATAATACTAGCAATTATTAGGAAAGGAATAGAGAATAAAACAAAGAATATCATAATGTCTCTGTATTGCTCCATGGTGCAACCTCATCTTGAGTATTGTGTGCAGTTCTGGTTACCACATCTCAAGAAAGATATAGCAGAATTAGAAAATGTACAGAGAAGGGCAACCAAAATGATAAAGGGGATGGAAAAATTCCCCTATGAAGAAAGACTAAAGAGGTTAGGACTCTTCAGCTTGGAGAAGAAATGGTTGAAGGAAGATATGATAGAGGTCTATAAAATGAGTGGATTGGAAGAGGTGAATGCAGATTGGTTGTTTAGCCTTTCAAGTAATAGGTGATACGTTTAGGACAAATAGGAGAAATATTTTTTTTTACTCCAGGCACAATCAAGAATTTGTTGCTGGAGGATGTGGTAAAAGATGTTAGTGTAGCTACGTTTAAAAAAAAAAAAAAAAAAAAGGTTTGGACAATTTCATGGAAGAAAAGTCCATAAACCACTATTAAGGTTGCTTGGTGAAATCCATTGCTTATCCCTGGGATAAGCATCATGGAATCTATTGACCTTGGGAATCCTGCTGGGTAATTGTGATCTGGACTGGCCACTATTAGAAACAGGATTCTGGGCTTGATGGACCTTTGGTCTGACCCAGCATGGCAAAACCTATGTTAAATTTAATACCTGGAAGGTAGATTTCACATTCAAATTTATATAGCTTCTAAACAAATGCATGCCAAGGTGTGCAAGCCAAAAAATGTTGTTTCGCTGGGGGGGACAGGGACAACCTTATTCAAATTCCATTTCATTGCGGGCTTTTTCAATTTTTGATTAATTTTTGTGTTAGAAAATTGCTCACACTATTCAGAAATAGCATGAACTAAAAAAAGCAAACAATGAAACTGTGATTTTCACTGGGTTTTTTTTAAAGATAGAAAATGCCATTGTCATAGTCTATGTCACTTGCAGTGACAGCACAGCCATAATGCATCCTGAAAGAATTGCTGAAATTGGTTATACAAAGAGATTTGCAGGGAAGTTGCTTATGAAAGTTTTGGAAGAAAAAAGAAAACACACCCACTATGAAACATTGGTCTCCACTTTGAGTCAGCAGTCCATGTCAGCGAGACACCTTTTCCTGTAGCTAAAGATGGCCACTAAAATGTGAATGGTTTCAGCAATTTGATTGATTTGGAAGTCACAAAAAAAAAGAAAAAAATTATAAAGCAGGAGTCCACTGGGGATGTGCTGTCATTTTAAATGACAAAGACAATGTCAACAACACTGTCTATATTATTTCTAAAATGAACTAAACATTTTTTTTTGGGGGGGGGAGGCTATATCTTTTTTTTTCATTTTAGTGCATACTATTTCCATTTAATGTGCATTATTTAAAATTGTGCACACTAAAGACAAAATAGTATTTACTAAACAAACAGTGCACTACTTATGCACGGATATACTAACTTTTACACATATAATGCTTTGAAAATTCACATTTTACTATAGAAATATTTTAAGTAGAGCACTTATAGTCAGTCAGTTTTAGCAATTTCATAACAAAACCATATATAAAAGTTTGCTAATCTTGGTAGTGCAGTTATGAGTCAGGGTACAGCATTTCAGTGAGTTTCCTTTGTTCATTTATGCATTCCTGGATTCACAAGGCTTCCTGAATCAAGTGAACTTTTACTGTTTAATATATATATTTAAACCTAGTATAGAAGTTGTATGCCTTGGTTTTTAGGGGGGGGGGGGCAGATTTTAACTGAAACCAAAAAGTGTGCAATCTAGACTGCTTTTCTGGGTTTGAGAAAAAAAATAATAAAAAAACCTAACTTTCAGTGGATTAGGTAACTGAGAATACGAGCATTTCAAGGAATATTGTGGTTATTGATATTCTCCCAGGTAGTCCTCACATATGGGTGACATCATCGGATGGAGCCCTTTTGTCAGTTCTAGAACTTTGACTGGCACACTGAGCATGCCCAGCATGCCACTAACTCTGCATCCAGCAGGGGTCCCCCTTTAGTCTCTTTTTTTCCATGCAGCAGTTGCCTCGTGGTTCTTAGGAGATCTGTGAGAATTTCTCACAACTTTTTCCTCACGGACCTTTTTCCTCATAGTTTTCAAAAATTTTCCCCGTCCCAGGGTCTCCCATTGCCTTCCTCTGATAACACCAGTAAGTTTTTACCACGTTCTTTGCGGTTGGTTCCCGGCTGTGCTTCCATCAGTACCCGACTACCACCAACCACGTGCTGCCCTGTTTCTCGAAATGGCGACTGGTTTTCGGAAGTGCCCTTAGTGTCCAAGGACTATGTCCATTACGGACCTTCATGCAGTCTGCATCTTATGCTTGGGGCCTTCCCACAACGTCCAACGGTGCACCAGTTTTGCCCAAATGACCCCAAAAGGCCGCCAGGCCCACTTAGATTTGAACAGGTGTTCCATCTTTTCTAAGAGCTCATCTCCGTCTACTCCTACCAAGACGGCACCAAATTGGAAGCTGTCTTCTTCATAGACTCCAACACCATCGACGTCTCAACACAGACACCGGTGACCACCCATCACCAGCATCTTCACACTCAAAGGTATCGAAATCTTCTCTCTCGGTGCCGGAGAATGACCCGACCGAGCATCGAGAAAAGTGCCGTCAGACACAGACATGAGCCTTCTTCCGATGCCTCACCAATAAACCTTAGACATGGACTGAGCCACTGTCTAAGAAGTCCCAAGGAGAGGAGCCCCCATCCTCCTCTGGACCCAGGACATCAAGGTGTTCCCCACCTGCACCGGTGCCGGGAACAGAGACTTCACAAATTCACGTGGACCCTCCAGCAATGCCTATTCGGCCTCCAACCCCGGCTGCAGTGTTGCCAACTCCTGCTTTCTGGGAGGAATTGGACCGGATGGGCAAAGAGGCAGTCCTTCAGGCACTTTGTAGATTCCAATCGCCACCGGCACAGACTCCCATGCAGACGCCCGATCCAGTGCGTACCATGCTAGCTCCACTCCTCGTGCTCTTGGATACCCCGATTGGTGCACTTCCATCGGTGCCCGTTCCCTTCTGGACCATCGTCACCTCCGAGACCATTGATCCAGATTCCTTTGTCTTCGGACGAGGAAGAGCCTCCACCAATGCCGGAGCTGATTCCAGGTCCGTCTGATATTTTTACACCTCGATGACCATCGAAAACACAGATACCAATCGGTGCCACCGCCGTCCTCAGTGCCTCCTTCCTTTCCATTGGTGCCACCTCCAGATCCAGCTGGCTTTGGACCTTTGCCTCCATCTGAAGGCCCGCAGGCTGGAGGAGATCCACCATATGACCACTGGGGTGATGATTCCTCTAACTCTCAAAACTCCAAGAACCTTCTGTCAGAAACTTCACCCCTAGAACACCGCCGCTCCCCTCCAGAATACCTCACATTTGCCAGCTTCATAAAAGAGATGTCTGAAACCATCCCTTTTAAACTTCAAACTGAGGAGGATGCCAGGCATAAAATGATAGAGGTGCTTCAGTTCGTGGATGCCCCCAGGAAGTGATGGCAGTTCCAGTCCACGAAGTTCTCCTCGACCTGTTACACTGTACCTGGTAACACCCTGGTACAGTCCTGCTAGTAAACAGGAAAACTGACGCCACGTAACTGGTTCAGTTAGCTCCAGGGTTTCAAAAAAGCCAGCTGCCCCACCACTCTGTGGTGGTTGAGTCTGCCCAGAAAAAGGCCAAGAGATCCCGGCCTCATTCTTCTGCCCCTCCTGGCAAAGAGCAAAAATCCTTGGACACCTTCAGCTGAAGAGTGTTTTGGAGATCTATGCTTTTCGCATGTATATCAGCCTACCAGTTATACATGGCGCAATACTAGAGGAATCTCTGGAAACAAGTCCAAGACTTCTCAGAGACCCTGCCAGAAGAATTTCAGGAGGGACTGACTAACATCCTCCAGAAAGGGCTTGATGCTGGAAAGCACGAAGTCAGGGCAGCGTAATTTATTTTCGAGACTGCCTCCAGAGTCCCAGCAGTGGGAATAAGCGCCAGGCACTGTACATGGCTCAAATCTTCAGACTTACGCCAGAAGTCCAGGACAGGTTGGCAGATCTTCCATGCACAGGAGACAATCTGTCTGGTGAGAAAATTCAGGAGGCAGAGGCACAACTCAAAGACCACCATGAGACCTTGCGCCAGCTGTCCACTGTTTCCTCGGACTTCTCATCTACCGTCAAGAAGCCATTTAGACTTGAACTTAGGTGGTTATCCCATAAACCACGTAGGTATTACCCTCCACTGTCCCAGACTCATCCCACCAGACCCCCTCAAAGAGGTCAGGCTTGTCAGCACAGACCCCTAAAGACCCAACCACCTCCTCAGACTGGTCCTGCTTCCGGGTTTTGACTCCCTTCTAAAGAGCAGCAGCCAAACCCCAACCATCTTTCTTGTGGGAGGCCACCTGTGCTTTGCCAACAAATGGCACATAATCACCACTGACCAATGGGTCCTTTCGATAGAGACCCACAGTTACCATCTAAACTTCCTTAAGCTGCCACCGGACTCTTTACCACGTCCAGCATGGAGTCTAACCAACCATACTCCACTTCTTGAGGCAGAACTCTCGACCATCCTGCAATCCAATGCCGTGGAACCAGTTCCCCGACTGCAACGAGGAAAATAGTTCTACTCTCGGAATTTTCTAATTCCAAAAAAAATTAGGCGGCATTCGTCCTATCCTGGACCTTCACGCCCTAAACAAACATCTCCGCAAGGAAAAGTTCAGAATGGTAACCTTGGGCACCATGCTCCTTCTCCTGCAAAAGGGAGATTGGCTCTGCTCTAGATCTTCAGGAGGTGAATGCTCATACAGATATAAGCCCTCCTCATCGAAAATACCTCAGATTTATAGTCTGTCACAGGCATTTCCAATATAGAGTGCTACTGTTCAGCCTAGCGTCAGCACCCCAAGTGTTTACAAAATGCCTGGCAGTAGTAGCAGCAGCTTACCTAAGGCAGCATAGCATCCACGTCTATCTGTATCTAGACGATTGGCTACTCAGGGGTCCATCCAAGTAGGTAGTGCTTCAATCCCTCCATCTTACCATACAACTGCTACAGTCCTTGGGGTTTCTCATAAACTATCCCAAGTCATAGCTGAATCCATCACGCACTCTCTCGTTCATCGGAGCATATCTAAACACCATTCAAGCCAGAGCGTTCCTCCCAAAGGATCGAGCATGCACTCTCTCATCCTTGGCCAAATCGGGACTCCCCCCCATGAATGATCCCTAGATCCCACTGTAGTGAACAGAATTTTCCACCAGTGGGGCCACCCGCACATAGACCTCTTTGCGTCAATTCACAACTGCAAAGTAGACCAATTCCACTCTCTACACCGCAGCTGCAAAAACACCTCCAAGGGATGCCTTTGCCCACTCGTGGACAAAGGGTCTTCTATACGCATACCCTCCTCTTCCACTCATCACAAAGACTCTCGTGAAGTTACGACAAGACTGGGACACAATGATTCTCATAGCCCCACACTGGCCGTGGCAGGTTTGGTTTCCCACCCTACATGACCTCTCAGACCAGCAACCAATTCGCCTGGCCACATATCCAACTCTAATAACACAGAACAAAGGGCTGTTGCATCATTCCCAACCTCCACTCCCTGTCTCTGACGGCATGGATGTTGAAAGGCTAATCCCTCAATCACTTAACCTTTCTGAGAATGTGTCCCAGGTCCTTGTAGCTTCACGGAAGCCTTCTACTAGGAAATCTTATCGTTCCAAGTGGAAAAGATTCTCCTTGTGATGCACGACAAAAGGATATAGATCCCTTCTCCTGCCCCACAACAAGGTTCCTAGACTACCTCTGGCACCTCTCTGAGTCTGGCCTACAAACTTCCTCCATCCGGATGCATTTAAGTGCCATAGCCGCTTACCATAATGGTTTAGGAAATGCCCCGATTTCGGCGCAACCCCTTGTAGGGCGTTTTATGAGAGGTTACTCCAGCTGAAGCCTCCACTGCATCCACCATGCGTCCTCTCTGTTTGAGCCCCGACATCTCACTTGGAAAGTGCTCTCTAATTGCTATAACAATGGAGAAAAAATAAAACAACCGAAAACCTAACGAAATACAGAAAACACCTAGCCTAATATAAACAAGTCATTCTCAATACAAAGTTCTATAGCTCTAAAATAGAGAAATATGCAAACAACCCAACAACCTTATTTACCATAGTAAGAAATCTCACTAATGACAAATCTGACTCTCCACAAAACCTTCCAGTAAATAGATGCAATGAAATTGAAAAATGTAGCTATGACAAAATTAAGAACCTAAAAACAAAAATTCCAAATACAATGAAACAAGAAATTAAAATGAAAAAAAGAGATGTTAACCAATGGTCGACATTCAATGAGGTATCAGAACTGGAAATCGAATCTATACTAAAAAAACTAAATCCCGCCCCCACATGCATATGACACAATAACAACCATAGACATAAAAAAAGTAGCCTACACAGTATCCCAGACATTGGCAAAGATCGTTAATCTATCCTTAGAGGAAGGAACCATGCCAGACGCACTAAAAGGAGCAATCGTAAAACCAGTTTTAAAGAAGAAAAACAGCGACCCACTTAACCTGAGCAATTACAGACCAGTATCAATCCTACCCTTAATTGCAAAATTAATAGAAAAAAAAACTATACAAAAGCAACTAGCAGAACACCTAGATAGCAATATCATCCTGTAATCTTCACATGGCTTTCGAAAACACTATAGCACAGAGACACTACTGCTTGCGCTGACAGATAACATTACATTCTAGTGATGCTAGACCTGTCAGCGGCCTTTGATACTGTAAATCACGGCATACTTTTAAATAGACTAGAAGAAATGGAATTAAGTAACAAAACTATCAAATGGTTTAGATCATATCTAAGTAACAGATATTTCCAAGTACAAATCAAAGATGTAATGTCAGAAAAACTAAACCTTCAAACAGGAGTACCACAGGGATCCGCCCTATCTGCTACACTTTTCAACATATACCTGTTACCATTATGCCACCTGCTGGCTGGTCTGGGCATCACACACTATATATACGCTGACGATATTCAATTAATATTACCCACCGATGACACAATTGAAAAGACATTACACATAGCTAAATGTATCTAGATATCAAACAGCTACTAAACCAAATGGAGTTAGTAAGTAATATAGAGAAAACAGAATTCCTACATTTAGAATGCAAAAATATGGAGATCATTCAGAGCCCAATCACACTCAAACACAACAAATAATATTAGCAGAGAAAGTAATAATTGACACGGAACTAAGCTTAAAACAACATATCTTTAAAAGTAAAAGGAAGGATACGCCAAACTCATGGTTCTCAGTAGACTTAAACCACTTCTAACAACCGCCAACTTTCGATCAGTTCTACAAGTGTTGATATTTGCAAGTACTGATTATTGTAACACCCTTCTACTGGGTCTACCATACACCTCACTAAGAACACTACAAATTTTGCAAAACACAGCTGCAAGAATTTTGACCGGCAAAAGTAAGAGAGACTACATCACTGAACCACTGGTTGAATTACACTGGCTTCCCATTGAGCAAAGAATACAGTACAAAATACTATGCACCATACATAAATTAATACATAACGAAAAAGCAGACTGGCTGAACACAGCCCTTCGCGTACACGCCCCTAACAGAAACCTAAGATCAGACAACAAAGTACTCCTAACTATTCCATCAATCAAAACAGCAAGACTACAAGTAAGAGAAAGGGCGCTATCCTTGGCTGCACCCATACTATGGAACTCCATGCCCTTGGAGTTAAGATTACAAAGAGACAGCAAAACCTTTACAAAAAAAAAAGTTTTAAAACCTGGCTCTTTAAACAAGCTTTTCAAAAAGAGAAGGGAGAATAGAACCCAGGGAAGTGCAAGGCACGAACAATTAAACACCCACACACACTGCAGTAATCATTAAGTGTGTAGTTTTTGGGTTTTTTTTTATTTATAGTTCATCACTAAAGGATAAGTTACAATTATAAAGCTAGTTTTGTACTAGCTTGTGATAGAGAGAGATTTGGATATGATTTATCACATTTACCAATTAATACTGAATACAAACTATGTTACCGAACCTTATGGCACCTATGTAAACTGATAGATTTTAGTATCATTACTTTTATGTACCTTAATGTAAACCGTTGTGACGGTATCCACCTTAACGATGGAATAGAAAAGATTTAAAATAAATAACATCGGCTCGCAGAGTCAGTGAGCTACAGGCACCGGTAACATATCCACCTTATACCAAATTTCTCCATGACCGTGTGGTCCTCCGCACTCACCTTAAATTTCTGCCAAAGGTAGTATCTGATTTCCACTTGAATCAGTCCATAATACTTCCTACCTTTTTTCCCAAAACCTCACTCACTCCCAGGTGAGCAAGCACTGCATTCCTTGGACTGTAAACGTGCACTCTCCTTTTATTTGGACCGCACTATAACCCATAGGTTATAACCCAACTTTTTATCTCCTTTGATAAAACCAAACTGGGAGTTCCGATGGGCAAGCAGACTCTGTCCACCTGGCTGGCGGACTGTATTTCCTTCTACTACCAACAAGCAGGCCTTCCACTACAGGGACGCGTGAAAGCGCATTCAGTCAGAGCCATGGCAACGTCAGTGGCGCACCTCCGTTCCATACCTATTGCTGACATCTGTAGAGCTGCCACATGGAGCTCTCTTCATACCTTCGCAGCTCATTATTGTCTAGACAAGTCTGGCAGGCAAAATTCTTTCTTTGGCCAGTCTGTTCTTCGTAATTTGTTTCCAGTTTAAAAATAACCCAACTTCCTACCTGCAACCCACTGTGACATTCAGGCTGCCCTCATCCCCAACAGCACCCCTGTTGTTGTTCCCATTGCACATCGTTGGGTGTTTTTGCTTCACTCTATTCGGGCACCCTGTATCTCGCTATTCACCCATATGTGAGGACTACCATCCTGCTTGTCCTGGGAGAAAGCAGAATTGCTTACCTGTAACAGGTATTCTCCCAGGACAGCAGGATGGTAGTCCTCACGAAACCCGCCTGCCACCCCGCAGAGTTGGGTTCACTTACGTTTTATTATTTTATTTTTCACTCGTACTTTTTGCTGCAAACTAGACTGAAGGGGGACCCCTGCTGGATGCAGGGTTAGTGGCATGCTGGGCATGCTCAGTGGTGCCAGTCAAAGTTCTAGAAACTATGTCAAAAGTGTTCCATGATAGGGCTCCATCCGATGATGTCACCCATATGTGAGGACTGCTGTCCTGGGAGAACACCTGTTTCAGGTAAGCAACTCTGCTATCTCAATTGTTAAAAGGAAGAACTGGAAGCCTGGGAGAAAATGGGTAAGGTGGAACAACAGTGGGCCAAACTGAAAGGAGTTATTACAAAGGCAACAAAATCTATATGTTAAAATAAACAAAAGTAAGAGGAAAAAAAAACTGATCAGGTTCTCAAAGAAAGTAGCTGAAAAAATAAAGGCAAAAAGAACAGCGTTCAAGAAGTATAAAAGGATCCCAAAAAGAGGAAAACAGGGAAGAATGCCCGATGAAACTGAGGGACATGAAGAAAGAAAAATGACAAGCAGAAGAAAGGATTGCCAAAGAGGTAAAGCGAGGTGACAAAACATTTTTCAGATATCAGAGAAAGAAGGAAGGTCCGTAGTGGTATAGTGAATTGAACGATGTCAAAGAACAATGTGTGGAGAGAATGGAAGAAATGGCCAAAATATTAAACAAATACTTCAGTTCGGTGTTCACTAAAGAAGGCCCTGAAAAAGGACCATTGCTCATAGACAAGATTGTAGATGGGGAACAGGGTAGACGAAACTCCATTTACAGAACAGAATGTATGGGAAGAGCCAAGCAAACTGAAAGTGAACAAGGCCATAGGGCATCCCAGGATACTGAGGGAGCTCAGATGTGCTGGCGGGTCCGCTGAAAGATCTTTTCAATAGATCCCTGGAAACGGGAGTGTGTCCATGGGATTGGAGAAGAGCAGAGGTGGTCCCACTTCACAAGAGTGATTGCGGAGAGGAGGCTGGGACAGACAAGCCAGTTAGCTTCACATCGGTGGTGGGAAAATTAATGGAGATGCTGCTGAAGGAAAGGATAATTAACTATATACAATCTGGTGAGTTGCTAGACTCAAGGCATCATGGATTCACCAGGGGAAGGCCCTGTCAGACAAATCTGATTGATTTTTGATTGGGTGACTAAAGAATTGGATCGAGGAAGAGTGCTCAATGTGATCTACTTGGATTTCAACAAAGCTTTAGATACAGTCCAGCATAGGAGGCTTGTGAATAAAATGAGAAGCTTGGAAGTGAGTGCCAATTTGGTGGCATGGAGTACAAACTAGTTGACCAATAGGAGACAGTGGGTAATGATGAATGGAACCTACTCTAAAGAGAAGCAGTGTGCCACAGGCATAGGTGTTGGGATCGGTTCTATTCAATATCTTTGTGAGCGACACTGCGGAAGGGATAGAAGGTAAATGATGTCTATTTGTGGATGATACTAAGAAATGCAACAGACTGGACATGCCTGAAGTAGTAGAGAGAATGAAAAGTAGTTTAGAAAGCTGGAAGAGTGGTCGAAGATTTGGCAGTTGGGATTCAATGCCATGAAGTGCAGAGTCATGCATCTGGGATGCAGTAATCCAAAAGAGCTGCATGTGATGGGGGTGAAAGACTGATGTGCACGGACCAAGAGAGGGATCTTGAGGTAATAATGACTAGGGATCTGAAGATGCAAAACAATGTGACAAGGCAATAGCTAAAGCCAGAAGAATGCTGGGCTGCATAGAGAGAAGAATAATCAGTAAGAAAAAGGAGGTGATGATGCCCTTGTACAGATGCTTGGTGAGGCCTCACCTGGAGTATTATGTTCAGTTCTGGAGCCCGTATCTCAAACAGATACAGGATGGAGGCGGTCCAGAGAAGGGTGATGAAAATGGTGTGGTGTCAGTATCGGAAGACCTATGAGGAGAAGCTGAAGGACCTGAATATGTATATCCTAGAAGAGAGGAGATGCAGGGGAGATATGATACAGACCTTCAGATACCTAAAAGATTTCAGTGATATATGGACTTCAAATCTTTTCCATTGGAATGAAAACAATAGAACTAGGGGTCACAAAATGAAATTCCAGTGGGGGGTGACTCAAACAGGAAATATTTCTTCACAGAGAGGGTGGAGGAGGCCTGGAATGCCTTTCCTCCGGAGGTGGTGAAGAAAAAAAACAAAAAACAGTCAAAGAATTCAAAAGGGATGGGATAAACACTGTGGGTCCCTAAAGGCTAGAAGACAGAAATGAGATAAGCATATTTGGGGGGGGGGGGGGGGGGGGGGATGTAATTTGCTGGTATGGTGGTTACTACTCTTAGCAAAAAAGCATGGAGATTACTACCCTTAACCAATAAGCTTTGATTCTTTTAATGCAACTACAACAATGCTCACCACTTTAACAGCAGGGGAATAAAAGGAATTTGATTCAGATGACAACTGAGGGCCCCAACTTCCTTGGTCTGGAACACTGTTACTTGCACATAAGGGAAAAAGCACAGGATGCTTCTGTGGCCAAGTCCTAAAGGAAACAAAGAAAGCGTGCATGGGGGTAACTTGCTGGTGCAACGGTTACTACTCTTACTCTTTTGATGCAACTGCAACATTGCGCTCTGCTTCGAAGGAGGGGGATGGGGAATGAAAGGAAAGAGAAATTTGGGATTCACGGACACCACCATGAGCCATGCCTTTTTTTTGTTGTTGTTACAGTCTGTTGTACTGTTGCTCAGACATTAAGGAAAACACACAGGACTGCTTCTATGGCCAAACTCCATAAGCAAAGCACGTCAAGCAAAACTGACTGATACACGAGGGTAACTTGCACCGTGTGGCAGATAACTACCATGGGAAGCTTGCAGGGCGGACTGGATGGACCACTGGTCCTTTTCTGCCGTCATTTCCATATTTCTATAAACCAACGAGGGAAGCGGTTTGCTTCTCCATCCCCACAGGCTCTCTTGCAATCCTCTGTGTGTTGCCAAGGCTTCAGATTAGATTGTGGGAGAAGATGCCATCTGATAACTAAGCAAGTGCATGTTTTGAATTTCCCAGTCCATTTCTTTTTGGGAAGCAGCCTGGCATTTTGGAATTGGACTATGCCAATCTTGCTTTGTGGGTTGTTTTATTTATTTATTTTGTTTTTTTGTTTTCTTTTTTTAATGAAGGACATGGTAAGAGGCAAAAATATAGTTTGAATCTGCCAAACATGTGGTTGGGGTTTTGTTCCTAATTCGAGACCATACATATAAAATGGGGCTCTGGCTGTCTGTGGCTTTTCTTTGGGGAAATTGAGGAAACAACATCATTAGCATACTGTTCTTTTGAGTGAGAAAGTGATTGTGATTTCAAATTAATCATGGCATTAATTGGTGAATGATGAGGTTTGTTTCAGTCTCGAAGGGCACTAAGCCCGTAGAGCAGTGGGGCACTGTGAGCAGGCAGTACCTGTCACTGCTGCTTCTGCATAACATATATGCTAAATGATACTCTCTGCTTTTCTTTTAATGTGAGAAATTGCTTTGTGTCTATGTAAATATATATAGATTTATCACCACATTGTTATTGTCTGCTCTGCCCTACCGTTGGTATCACTATTTGGCTTTTTTGAGAAATCAATCACTTATTCGGTGTCATTTGCTGAAGCAGTATACTCACAGGGGCGGATTTTAAAAGGCGCGCAAATAGCCTACTTTTGTTTGCGCTCCAGGCGCAAACAAAAGTACGCTGGATTTTAGTAGATACGCGCAGAGCCGCGCGTATCTGCTAAAAACCTGGATCGGCGCGCGCAAGGCTATGGATTTTGTATAGCCGGCGCGCGCCGAGCCGCGCAGCCTACCCCCGTTCCCTCCGAGGCCGCTCCGAAATCGGAGCGGCCTCGGAGGGAACTTTCCTTTGCCCTCCCCTCACCTTCCCCTACCTAACCCACCCGCCCGGCCCTGTCTAAACCCCCCCCTTACCTTTGTCGGGGGATTTACGCCTCCCTCTGGGAGGCGTAAATCCCCACGCGCCAGCGGGCCTCCTGTGCGCCGGGCCGCGACCTGGGGGCGGGTACGGAGGGTGCGGCCACGCCCCCGGACCGCCCCGGGCCGGGGCCACGCCCCCGTACCCGCCCCCAAAACGCTGCCGACACGCCCCCGAAACGCCGCGACGACCGGGCCCGCCCCCGACACGCCCCCCTCGGAGAACCCCAGGACTTACGCGAGTCCCGGGGCTCTGCGCGCGCCGGGAGGCCTATGTAAAATAGGCTTCCCGGCGAGCAGGGCTCTGAAAATCCGCCCCACAGCACACACAGAGAGAATATGAGTGTGTGGGTTTGGCAGTCACAAGGAGCAGCAGTGGGATTTGAACCCTGGTTCATAGACTGCTGCTCTGACCACTAAGCTACTCCTCCACTCCTAATGATGGGGTCATTATTATTTCACGGATAGAAATGTTTTAATGTACAATATAAGGGAAAGGCAGGAAACCAAATATTAACTAAATATGGACTTGCACGCGCACACACCAACGCAACTCACCATACGCACTCTCACATGTACCAAACCGCAATTCCCCAAACCCTACACATTCCAACATGCTCCCACACACCCCAACACTTCCTCCCAGAGATAAGAAAAGTAAATGCAGCTTCTTAATTTTCTGTCCTCCCCACAAACAAACCCCAACCACACCACCAAGCCCCTGAAACCATACCTCCTATACACTCCATACCCCAAGAAATCAACACACACAAACCTATCATACAATACCTTCCACAGAA